>NC_046288.1:20078722-20258722 GCF_004115265.2 Rhinolophus ferrumequinum | reverse complement strand
GGTGTTGACTGGGTTGGTCTGTTCCGAGGCCTATCTCCTTGGCTTGCAAGTAGACACCTTCATACTTAGTCCTCAAATGGTCACCTCTTGGTCTGTGTCTCTGTGTCCTAACGGCCTCTTTCTACAACAACATTTGTCAGATATATTAAGGCCCACCCTAATGGCCTCATTTTAACTTAATCATTTTTTAAAGTCCTTATCTCCAAATAAAGTCATTGTGAGGCCCTGGGGATTAAGAATTCAATATATGAATTTGGTGGGAAAGCAATTCAGTCCACAATAGCAAGCTAGTCAAACATGGGAGTCTCAATTTTCCCATCTCTAAAATGCACATGATGTAATACATGCTGCAAGGTATACATGCAGGACTTCAAAAATTCTATCTAATGCTTTCAATATTGTGACCTTGACTTAGCGCTCAATGAGTATTAGTAAATTAGTATCACAAAAAGGAACAGAAGACCAACTTGAGTTTAATTCAAAGAGGTTTATTAGGTTGGTGCAAAATAATTACGTTTTAACAGGTTAAAAATAATTGCAAAAACCGCAATTACTTGTGCACCCACCTAATACAAAGGAATAATTGCAATGATGTTAGTGAAGTATAAGGAAAATCACAAAGGATATCGGGTCTAATAGCCCAAAGCTTTTACCATCCCTTGTCATTAAGGCATGAAGACAAGCAAAGATTACTAAAATCTGGAAGAAGTCAATATCTTGAACAAGTAATAAATATTTTGACCTCATATTCTTTCTTCCTTTGGATTCCTTGCCAGGGTTCCCCATTAGTGGAACCAAAATGGAATCCAGAGATAATGGGAACCCTGATGGTACGGTCCATGCATGTCAGTCTCCTAGAGTCACATAGTAGAGTGGGAAGGAAAAAGTGTTTCTGGAGGAGCAATTAGAAAATAGGTAGCACAGAATATTTGGCTATTAGGAGACAGATGGAGAGAAAGATATCATTAGTATCCCTCCCCTTTTTCCTTTACTTCTCACTGTATAGATATATCTATATCTGTATCTGTATCTGTATCTGTGTCTGTATCTATATCTGTATTTGTACCTGTATTTATAGCTATATTTATAGCTATAGCTATGTATGTGTATATAATAAATAGATAGAGATATGAGTATAGGCATAGTATGTGTATCAGTATAGATTTAGAGAAATGTAGTGATACAGATTTGCATGTAGATATAGACACATAATCCCTGTTAGTTTTTCTGAACCACGTTTTAGACATTTCTTTACCCTTGAATATTATGGTGTGCAATTCCTAAGAACAAGGACATTATCTTAAATAATTACACAACAAAGATTCACTTCAGGCAATTTAACACTGACACAATACTATTAACTAATACACTCTATATGCTATTTATTTATTGATTTATTGATTTGTCGATTTAGCCAATTGCTCCAATAATGTCCTTTATAACATTTTCCCTCCCTGATCCAGGATCCTAGGATTGTGTATTAAATTTAATTGCCTTTTTTTTTTTTTAATTTGGAAATGAATAGATATCTTGATTTCAGTTTTGCAGATGGATTAATTTCTCAACACACTACTATACAATTTAGCAATGAACATTTTGTGTCAAGCAAAAATCTCTTTAGTTTTTACACATTTGAAAACCATCTTAGATTTCCATTGTTGATTGATGTAAATGTTTTTGTTTATATTATGTCTTTTCATTTAGAAATGAGAGATTGAGGGAAATTATATGTCTGTATTCTAGAAATCTGATTGCTTGAAAATGGCCATCAATGATCTAGAACAAAAACAGTAATTTAAAATTTTTATATGTATGACAATCATAATCCATCATATATTTTGTCAACTCTGTTAACAAAGAAATGCCTATGACTTGCTAAGAGTATTTGTTATATAAGTCAAGTCTGCAAATTTTTTCCAAATGTCTGTACTGTGTTACAACTTCTTTAGGATATAATCTAAGATGTAGAAGAACATTTATTTAAGGTCTCACATAGTATAGGGATCATGTTTCTCTCACATAAAATATGAATGTTTGGTCTTGGTCCATGTTATCTTAAAACTTCTTTTTTCCCCAAAATATATCACATTGAAGTTTAACTGCAATCAAGCAAAATACAATTTGGATAGAATATTTACGCACATTTGAAACCCTGAAGAAAAAGTGATTTGTTTGAAGGGGGATTTTCTTACATTACCAAGGTTAATTTTAACAGAAAAGCAGTAAAAACAGCCTGAAATATAAAAATGTAGCATCATAGACTTACATTTCATGTTTTTCCCTTAAAGGACTGGTATCTTGTTGTCCAAACACATAGACATACACACACACATATTCACACATGCACAAACATCCGCACACATGCACACACACACATGCATACACACATGCAGCAAAATATAATGGACTTGTTTTTGCCTCTAACTTGTACCAGTGGTACATTAGACTTGATGAGAAACATACTAAGATGTGGACATTACTGTCCCATGGGGACTTGGTAAAAAGACTTTTAGAGTAAAATATGTATTTTTACAAATATGTATGTTCTTTTCAAAATCCAAACTCCATTAGATGCATCTTGATTTTTAAGGCCCTCAGAAAACCATTTTCTTTATGAAGTATATCTGAAAATATATTTTAAAATACAACAACGAAGAGCTTCATTTTCAGAAGTTAGCAATAATATTTATTTAGAATATATATGTACACATATAAATAAATATTTGTTTGATTTATAACTACACTAAAGCTATATTTAAATAGTATTTGTAGTTAATAAAAATTAATCAAAAAGTTTAAATTTTATTTTTTCTCAGAAGTCAAAAAGAGATAAAAATGAGATGATAAAAATTGATGTGGAAAAAAAGGAGGAATGACACAAAATTTAATGTATTGTGAGAATTGAGCAAATTGGCCTACTTTGATAAGCAAGACAAAGGGTGTAATTTCCCTTTAAGTGCCACCCATCTAAACTACTGGAAGAAACAAGGTCCATTACTCCCCTGAATTTTAAAAGTGTTTCATGCTGAAGTACAGTTATTTATTAAAATTTCTACTACCCTGAAAGAGAGGAAAACCTTCAGCCATAGTTGCAAAGAATGTCTCTAGTGAGAATTTATAGAGATTATCATCCACATTGAACAACTGACTTCATTTAAGTTTAGGGTTGATATGGAAATAAATAAGGAAAGGGTTTCCAATATCCCTTGCGGCTCAATCTCTTCAATCATGAGCATCTTAAAAATTAAGTTTGCATTAATTATTTTAAACCCATGAAAATACACGGCAATATTTTTACAGATATAAAGAACTACATGTGAATCTCTAAAATAGTAAACTTGACCCTAAACATTTTTACACCTCATCATGTCTGTCCCCTGTAAGATTGGCTAATTTACTGAGAAACTAAAGTATCTGCAATAGTCTCAACATCAATGCTAACAAATTTGCATCTTACTGCTTCTATAGTAAATCAAAAATTTAAATGTGTTTATGTCCCCATATTATACTATACATAGAGTACCACAATTCTGTATCCAAACAAGGCATATCCTTACCTGGTAGTTAAATGTTTTTATATTCAAAATATTAATTATTTGTAGATACTTATGTTGCTATACCTTATCATTTTTAAATCAGATTAATATGGAAAATATAGAGCTCTAAGTGTGCTCCTTGGGAAAAAGGAATTTAAGTGGTCATTTCAAACAATGACACTGCACACAGTTATGTTAGATGCCTCACACACAGAAATGTGTGTGGGGGGGTGTTTCCATTTTACATGGAGCTAGTCTTCTAAGGTTAGCCTCACTTTTGTTCTATCAGAGAAACAGACACAGAAAAAGACATTTAATTGCCTTAAAAACATTTTTAGTTTTGAATGTTTTAATTCCCTGCAATACCTTTACAAAAAAGGAGCTGAATTGTGGCTATATAGTTTTACTTTAAGATGCAGCTAAAGATAACCTGTCAGTTTTTGTATTAGACTAGTCCCTGAATAAGCTTTTCAAATTAACTAAGAAAAAATGTCTGTTGTTTAAAATGAATTACTTTTAGTAGAATGAACTTTAATCTATTTTGCTGATGAGTGGAGAGTCACTCCCTTCTAAGGAAAAAGAAAACAGAAAAAACGAAAAAAAACCTGTGATTTCTAAAGATAACTATACCCACAGCTATTTATAATGTCTTATGACTTATCATAGTGCATTTATCTTCAAATTGTTATATGAATATATTACACACAAAAAATTAATAAGAACATGAGAGAGGCTCTTTTGTAAGACTGCTGTGCAAATAACCCAATTTCACAACAACTTTTTCAGTCGCCAGTCTTGATTCTTTTCAATTTAATGTTAAAGTTTTAAGCAGGTTTATTTCCTTGACCCCTCTGATCAATTATGGTGTTTCTCGCTATCCCTCGTCCAAGAATCACTCCTTTAATATAGATCCCTTAGCTGCTACAATTTTGAATCTCAAATCATTTAAACAATTTTCATTTGTTAAAAAATTCCATAATTGCCTTCCTGAGCCTTCATTCTTTGCCTAAATTCTTATATCAACTAATAGAAACATTCCTTCCAGCAAGTTTCATTTAACTAACTGATCTGCAAATTCTGTTGATGCTCTTTGGAAAATGCTGACAGTGTCCAGTTTTTAACTGCACTTCTATTGTTATGATTCTCTTAATGTTCTTTGCTAGTGTGATCATTAATTCTATAGGTTTTTTTATAAATGAAAAATATATTGACTGGGCTATGAGATGCCAATTATTTGGGGAAACCTTATTGTGTGTCTGTCTGTGAGGACATTTTAAATCCACCCATTTGGATAGGTGGATTAAGTAAAGCAGAGTGGCTTCCCTACCTTGGGGGTCCTCATCCAATCAGTTGAAGGCCTGAATTGAAAAAAAGGCTGTCCCTCCCATGAGTAAGAGTGACTCTTACCTGACTGCCTTGAGCTGGGACATAGTTCTTTTCCTAGCTTCAGATTCAAACTGAAACATAAGCTCTTCTTGGGACTCAAGTTTATGGGTGTTTGGACTGGAACTTACACCTTTGACTCTCCTGGTTCTTAGCCCTTCACACTTGGGCTGGAACTCTATTTAGTTAATTCTCTAGTATTGAAATTTAGTTTCATCTAGCAGTACTGAGTTATAAAAAATACTGTGATGTTACCCTTGTATATAACTCTTTATCTATATTCTTTATCATTTCCTTGTAATAAATGGTTAGATTCAGAATTATTCTATCAAAATATGACCTTTTTAAAGATCTTGTTTGTTTTTATCAAATAGTTCTCTAGGAAATTTGTATCAATGGAAACTCACCCAAGGAAAACTGTATGATAAGGCAGCATGTAGGGTTTCTAAGAATGCCCTTGGAGTCAGTTCAGATTCTGGCTATGTCCCATCATCTTTCATTTTTGGAAGATAATTGACTACTCAATGTTTTTAATTTCAAAATTGGGGTAATAATTCAATGAAACACATAGAATACTTTTGATTCTTAAAGAATATTTTATGTAAGACATTTTAACTCAATGCCCAGAATATGAATAATCTCTCAAAATGGGGATTCCTAAAAAAATGTGGATCTGCGCACACATTACTACAAGTGCTTTGCGCCCTGGCTGTGTTGTGCCTGGTCCTTGATTCAACACTGCATCTTTCCACAGTATACACTCAGAATGATATTCTGCTAGAAACTTTTCTAGGTACTCTCAGGTGTCGTTGCTCTTACTCAGTTGGCATATTTTTTAGAGTCTGTGCCACATACATAATATTTGCAGAAATTCTTGCAAACTTGTGAAATGAAAATTGTAAATTTGCCCAAAATCCGGCAGAATAGAATGTCCCATATACCTATCCTTTTCTACCTTGTGTAACCCTTTTCTATATGAATCAGGTACTATATTGCCTATCAAACCTGACATTTTCGATACATTTTTAATAATTCACCACCTTTCAATCTAGTAATTTTCACGCAGTAGATACCCTTCAGTATTTACTGCATGTCTGAATACCAGAAAGTATTTTCACATATTTGGAAAATTATGACTTCTGTCTCTTTTTCAATACTGCATGCCATATATGTCAAATGACTGGATTTTTTTACATAAAAATAAGTACTTCACACTAAATTGTTACATAATGCTACATTTTTTCTTATACATACATTATTAATAGAATTAATATACTAAGGCAAATAGGGAACATCCACATTTTAAAGAATAGTCAAAAATTGTGTTTTCTACTCTCTTGAAACATTTTTCAAAAAGGTAGAAAAAGTAATACCTGATTTTAATGACCCGGTATTACCAAATTTTTCCTGATTTCTTGTGATTTAATCAGGACTGTGTTAGATACAACATGCTAAAACCCAAAAAGGAAACAAACAAACAAACAAACAAAAAACAAAAAACAAAAAATCAAAAAACAAAGTAATGGAAAACAGTCCATGTTCATGGATTGGAAGAATCAATACAGTTAAAATGGCCAGATTACCCACAGTGATATACAGATGTCATACAATCCCCACCAAAATCCAAATGTCATTTTAAAAAGAAATAGAACAGAAAATTATCAAATTTGTATGGAACCACAAAATATCCCAATAGCCAAGCAATCCTGAGAAAAAAATACCAGAGCCAGAGGTATCACATACCCTAACTTCAAATTATACCCCAAAGGAACAATAATCAAAACATCATGGTATTGACAGAAAAACAGACCAATGGAACAGAATTGAGAGCTCAAAAATTAACCCTCATATATATGAGCATGTAGTTTTTGACAAAGGAGCCAAAAACATACAATAGAGACAAGAAAGCCTCTTCAATAAATGGTGTTGGGAAAATTGGAAAGTCACATGCAAAAGTATGAAACTAGATGATTATTTGTCACCATACAAAATTAACTCAAAATGGATCAAAGATCTAAATATAAGGCCTGAAACAATAAACTGCATAGAAGAAACCATAGGTATTAAACTTATGGACCTTGGGTTCAAAGAGGATTTTATGAATTTGACCTCAAAGACAAGAGAAGTAAAAGCAAAATTAAAGGAATGAGACTGTATCAAACTAAAGAGCTTCTGCACAGCAAAAGAAACCAACAACCAAACAAAGAGGCAACCAAGCAAATGGGAGAAGACATTTGTAAAAAAAACTCCTCAGATGAAGGGCTAATATCCAAAATATATAAGGAACTCATACAACTCAACAACAAAAATAAGCAATCCAATTAAAAAATGGACAGAGGACCTGAACAGATACTTCTCCCAAGAAGACATACAAACAGCCAACAGATATATGAAAAGATGCTCAACTTTACTAGCTATTAGGGAAATGAAAATCAAAAACACAATGAGATACTATCTCACACCTGTTAGAATAGCTATTATCAACAAAACAAGTAATAATAAGTGTTGGAGAGGCTGTGGAGAAAAAGAAACCCTCATATACTGCTGGTGGGAATGTAAATTGTACAGTCACTATGGAAAACAGCATGGAAGTTCCTCAAAAAATTAAGAACAGAATTACTACGTGACCCAGCAATCCCTCTTCTGAGTATCTACCCAAAAAATGTGAAACATTTATTAGTAAAGATATATGTACCCTTATGTTCATTGCAGCGTTATTCATGATATTCAAGACAGGGAAACAACCAAAGTGTCCTTCAATAAAAGATTGCGTAAAGAAAATGTGGTCCATATACACAATGGGATACTATTCTGCCATAAGAAAAGATGAAATAGTGCCATTTGCGACAACATGGATGGGTCTTGAGAATATCATGCAAAGATAAATAAATCAGATGGAAAAAGTTGAGGATCATATGATTTAAATTACATGTTATATACAAAACTGAAAGTAACAGACAAGCAAACAAAAACTCATAGACACAGACAAAAGTATGGTAGTTACCAGAGGGAAAGAGGAGTGGGGAGAAGGTAGAAAAGGGTAAAGGAAATCAAATATATGGTGACAGAGATTTGATTTTGGGTGGTAAATACACAATGTAATATACTGATGATGTAGTATAGAATTGTACACTTGAAACCGATATAATTTTATTAACTAATGTCACTCCAATTTAATAAAATTAAAAATATAATAAAACAAAATCTAAAAAGAAGACAAGACCTTTTCCTGCTCTATGATGATGCTCAAGCACACTAATAGCAAACAAGCAAATAGAAACCCAAAGCATTTTTTTCCCTTTTAGTAACAAGTTGACAAACTTAATATCAATCTGATAAACAACAAAAAATATTTGTGATTGATTGAAGTTTGTAATAACAAAGCTGATTAAGTGTACGTAGAAGTACCAACTATTATACTTATACATATATTGACATATAAAAAGAATATCTGTTTTCATGTTATTAACAAAACAAAAGACCCAATTTGATCTATAAACTCTTCCCCACACAATATTTAGAATCTTAAAGCATGCCCCTCATAATAACCTAGTCAGGGGTGTCCACACTTTTTTCAACGTTCTTCACCAAGGGCCATATGCAGTAAAATACACAAACAGCCGGGCCACTCACTCGAGGTGAAGTACGTATTGCCTCACCTGGTTTATTTAAGTAAACTAAATATATTTTTGGCATTTGCTGCGGGCCAATTAACAATGGATCATGGGCCGCAGTTGGCCCGCGGGCCGCAGTTTGGACCCCCTGACCTAGATGATATAAAATGAAAGAAAACCAAAATAAAGAAAAGAAAACTAAAAAGAAAGTGACCAAAGTCAGAATGGATTCCATGGGAAAATCCATGGGATTTTTCTTAAAGGGAGTAGAAGGAAGTAAGTGGAAACAAGGCCTCGATAATCCTGAAGTGTATTCTATCGTCCACAGTGGAATTTTGCCCCAGTTGCCTACAGAATAAACAGCTCATTAACACAATCTTTATAGCTTTCCCTCTTGCCTGACTCACTCTCCCCACTCACTCATTTCCACTTCTCAATATCAACTTCCAGAAAAGTACTCTCATACAATATGCCCAAAATCCAGCATACACACACACACACACACACACACACACACACACACGAAAATACATTAATATATGGAGGCAATAAAAAGCTTAAGAAGGACAGGCTCAGAAGTCATTCATTCTCTCTTTACCAAAATATTGAAAGCTACCTACAAGTGACGTATATATTTATAAACCAAAAGTACCTAGGTACTATGAGAAGAATTATGCTTCTTCAATTGCACGCCCTTTCTCTTACATGTCTTTCTCCTTAAATATCTCCATCCATAACAGTCTGCCTCAATCCTATGCATTTATAAAATTAATTCTCAAGTGTTATTTTCCTCATCCTGTCAACTGGATGTTAAACATTAGCCCTTTGAATTGTGTCTGTTTAGAAGACTTGTTCATCTCTGCATTACAAATTTTCATCATCTATTCACTCAAACAATATTTATAAAACCTTGACACCTGACGAGAATTAAGCCTCACTAAGAATAAGCAAAACAGACAAAGCCCAGGTTGTCAAGGAGCTTAGAGATTAATGAGGGAATAGATATCATCACAACTTAAATGCCATTTTTGAAGAAATATAAAGTCCCATCTGATTAAGAAGGAGACCAAATTTGTACAGTATTACATAATTAGCTCCTTTTTATCAGGGACTAGTTTTCTTCATCAACATTGAACAACTACCATTTAGTGTTATGCATAAAATAGGTAATTAATAAATATTTAAAATAAAAGTAGTTGAAGTGTTAAGTGACTGCAAAGTAAGGTAAGAGAATTACTGTATATTAAAGGTTTTGTTCGTTTCTTTGTTCCTATCAATGAAAAATGGAGATAATTTTGGCTGATCAGTTTGTTTTGCTTTTTTCGAGTCTTAACTTCAACTGAGATGGGATAGCAGAAATAGTTTTCTATTTTTAAATTATGTTTATGTGTAAATGTGCATTTATTGTGTGTGCTACACTTCAAATTTAGTATAGATTTTGCCATTGATTTTTGAGAAATGGGCTATAGGAATTTCTGTTTAAAAAGCTAAACTACATGTGTAATTGAAAATGTTGCATAGCCTCTACTGTAGTCCTCATTAGATCTTCCTTTGAATTAAAATTGAATTTGTAGGACTAGGTCAATACATCCCGTACAAGTAATTAGAATCGTTTAGAAAACAGGTCAGAATCTAGAGTCCAGCTGATATCATCCATCAGAATTATGTTTTCGATTCTTTTTTATGTGTTACTAGAAATATGAGAATCAAAATCTATAATGAGATTTCCATAGATAAAAAAGAATAAAAAAACATCCTAGAAGATACATTCTCCTGACACCACTTTGGTCACTGTCTTGTTTTGGATTTTCTAACTTACAATACTCAAAAGTGAACAAAGGTTCGTTTCTCCTCGGAAGCTGGAAACCAGATGATATAGCTATTGTCAGAGTACAATCTCAGAGTGGTAAAAGCCTGAACTACTTGGTAATACTGGGAAATAAAGAAAGATGAATTAGAGAATATGAAGAAAGGTTCAACATATTTGGAGGTTTGTAGAGAAGCTGGTAGGCTTGAGAGAAATAGCCTATGAGTATTCAACTTTAGAAGTCTTGGAAAATAATGGTGTGAATTAGAGAGGGAGAGAGGGAGAGAAAGAAAGAGAAGATGTTGAATATAAATTCAGCAAAACAGAAGGCTAATTTACCAATAAAGAATGCAATGTCAACATTATTTTGGGATGTGTCAGGGAGCTCAAGAGTTAGGAGTAAGGATAATTGTTTTGTGCTAATTATCTGAAAATAAGTAGGAAAAAGAAAGGGGCATACGTGGTTATGAAAATAATCAAATAGTCAATTTGATGTCTATCTTCAACAGAGAGTTGTTGAATGGAGGTAAATTGATTTCCAGAAAAATTTTTGAAATAATAAAGTAGTATCAGAGCATAATCTAATTAGACTGTATTTTTTTCCTCATATATGTTCTATTTATGACAACAAAACATTTGACTTAGACAGAATTTTAGTCCAGGTGTGAATGTAGTGTGTTAAATTTTAATGCACTGATCAATTTCCCCCAAATAAAATATAATTAAGGAAAAATTATCTTTAAATAAAGGTAATTTTTTCTCAATTTAGCAATTTATTATACATCTGTTTCAATTTATAATTATGAAATATGTAAAATGCCACATATTGAAATGGATACTACAGGATTATGAGCCACTGTCTCGGCACGACCCCAGTGAATTTAGGGGAATATGAATCACTCTTCTGGGTAACTTATGAATGCTCATGTAGACAGCACATTCCTAGTCTGCAGAAAGAGTTACAATAGTTCTGCAAGACAACTTAAAGCATCTGTACAAATGTGCGGAATAGAAATACAACACTTTTTAATAACCTCAACTAAAACATTGTTGATTATTTTTAATTGACTTTTGCAACATCAAATGAACATTTTCTAAAATTTGTAGGATATATTTGTATTGTTTGTAATAAAGGAATCACTATAACAATAAATATCATTTGCATATAATCTCAAACGATAGAACACAATGGCATAGGGGGAAATAGGACTGCTACATTCCAAAATACTTGTGGCATATGAATTATTTTGTTAATTTAGTTTGAAAAGTTTTGGGAAAAATTACTATTTATGAAGTAAACTATTTGATGAATAAAACCAATTAAAAATGACTTTGTTATGAGATTTCAAGCTCTTTCAGTAAACAATCTTCATTGGTTTTTATGTGCTCAAATAAATAAGTCGCATATGTATTATTTTATAACCTGTGTAAGAAAAAGACAAAGAAAGAAAAAATACCTCATAGACACTCAACTCTGTTAACATATATTTCCATTTAAAAAATGTTTAAAATATCTTCTAATATTTGGTACAGAAATACGTGTTGTTTCCAAAGAAAATTAAAATCTAAAAATAAAATGGCCAAACATTGCTCTCTTTGTTCATTTTCCTTAAGTGAATTGCCTATAAATTCATAAAAATAATACCGTTATCAAGCTGCTGGGATGGTTCCATTGGGATTATGCCTAAAAGGAACCACCCTTTTATTAATTTTTTACTAATCAGCTCTTTGGTTTTTGACCATCAGAAACTGATAATAACCAGTAATCTGTTACTTCCTTGTGTAAATCTGTCCTGAGAAACCAGCTGCATAAATGGATTATTCCTTAGTTATACCTGATTATGCAGACATCAACGTATAAAAAATATCCTTTTTTTTCACTATATTTGAGTTTCTATATTACCTTCCAATGAGTTGGTTGTAACAGTCAAATAAAATTGATAACATGAACTCTTCAATTCATTAACTACTTAGGCAAACATCCCAATATTTCTTAATATCTTCTTTTGTAACTGGCACTGGCAAAATGGCCTAAAATTTATTAGAACATAATTACTTCTCCCTACCTCTTCTGAATGCACTTGGGCCAGGATCTCTCTGTGAATACAATAAGATCCTAAAACCCTTGCTTCAGCCAGTCTGTTAGGCACAAATCAGAGAGAGTGATTCATTTTGCCTATGTCAGGACTGGGGAATAGGTGGAAGAAAAATAGTGTAGTCACATAAGACCCTGAACTCAGAATTTCCCCATGGTTGATGCTTAATATTTTGTGGTGCTGTGTTAAATTCTTAATAATGTTATCTTCAAATTTGTGTTTTGTAAGTAAATACAATGGGAAATGGAGCACATACCTGTGATCTTGGGACCCCTATCGCCTCTATTCTTGGATGGACTGGGATGTTATATTATCAGCATAAGGGAGGTCCATGATACATGTTGCGCTTAAAAGCTGGAGGGATGCAGGCCCTGGATGTGGACATGGCCAGAGTTGAGCATGTGTGCCCCACATATCTCCGGACATGGCATGACAAAGACTTTCCTTGTCTCTGGCAGTCAGAGAAAGTGCTTTCAGCTTAGAGTGGGAGGTGAGTGGAAAAGAGTAAATTTGCAACTGAAAGAGGCTGTCAGTAGAAAATAAATGGAGAAAATCTGGCTCTTTGGCTTGCTTGAGGGGGTTACTCTAATTGAAACAAGAGGTGTTCAGGCAAGAAATGTGACAATTGTCAAAGGAAAGGCTGCACTAGACAAAGTTAAACAGGCAAGGAAGACTATCCAAGGTTACTGCAAAAGGTGAGTGTATAAGTTTACCAGGGCATCCTTATCACAGACTTGGTGGCTGAAAGAACAGAAATTTATTTTCTTACAATTCTAGAGGCCAGAAGTCCAAGACCAGAGTGTTAGCAGGTATGTTTCTTCTGGGGCCTTTCATCTCGGTTTAGGCAAGCCTTCTTCTTGCAATGTCCTCACAGGGTCTTTCTCTTGTGCCTAATCACTTCTTTAAAGGCCTTTTCTCCAAATACAGCCACATTCTGAGGTATCCGGGGTTAGGGCTTTAACGCATGAATTTGTGGGGGAACACAATACAGTCCATAATAGGTAGACCGGCCAGAACTCATTCTGAGCTCAACTCTGCTGAAACAAAGTTTTGGAGAGTTTTTAAGAGCTGGGGAAGGAGAGGGGCAGGGAGACTGCAGGCCATCTGTGTTTGGGAACTTGATTTATCCAAAGGGAAAATCAACTTCTTATATATTTATGACAGGTAGTTTCACATCTTGGAGCAAAGTGCCTGCTCTAAGTGCCTTCCCACAGAAATTGGGAGATAAGGGAGAATGGCTCCTACATCCTCGAGAAAGACATTCCTACCATTTAACACCTGGATGGGACTTCTGAAATATTTACATATCAAAGGAATAGAGAAGAATTTATAATTACACGTTTTCTCAGGTAAATGCTCTAAGGAAAAAGAGGTCAGGGGCCTAGAGTCAGGAAGACACTTCATCTAGCTGAGGGGAGGGAGCCTCTTGGTCACAAAAAGATCCTGGAAGTTAGAGAAGAATAGAGGGCCAGATGATTCTCCACACATTTCTGGTTGGATGGAAAATAATGGTCAATTGTAGTTCCCTTCCTGAGAGAGCCTGGTGGAAAGTAAAAGTCAAGGGAGAATTGAGATGGGTTGAAATCTGAATGTGCTTTCTAACCTACACACTGGTCCATGGGCAGAGAAGGAAATTTTAGAGTTTGAGACATTGAATAAAAAGCCCATCTAAAATCATTTCTTAAAAGAACAGTTAATCTGAAAAAAGAAGGCATAGGCTTGCTCCAAAATCATAGAAATCAGTGCTGTGATTCTTCTATTGATACTTGCCAGAGATTTCATAGAGCATCCCCAGTTTTTGTGAATACTTCCAACTGTTATTAGCTAAGCACTAAACTGTACAACTCCGAGAAAGATAGCTCCCTGTCTTATCCAAGGATGTCACTCCAGTATTACTGTTTATTGGGATAATTGTGATCACATTGCTCCTTATGGTTAAATATTAACCACTTGGCTTCTATAATTTTGGTTACTATTATCTACATTGCTGTCAGAGAGTCCAGGTCTGCAAAGCAATCTCCTCTGATCAGCTCTGGACCAGAGAGAAAAGCCACCACTGAGGTCTTCAGTGCTGTGTATTCTGGTTATGCATAGTAGTATTTCTACTAATATACTAAGACATGCCGATTTCTCTGAGCCTTTTGATCTCTTCCTCCACCATCTTCCCTAAAAGTTCTGGCTTTCAGCTTCACTTGTGCGCCAATTTTTTTTCCAAGCTTTTAAGACCTACCATGGCACTATGTTAGTGCCATCTCTCATGGTCCTTGCCAGGGTATAAAATCTACATCATAGAAGAATGTTTGCCTGTTATGAACATTTCCAATATTCAACTTTATGTTCTTTCCTTGTGGATCCAACAACTTCTGAATCGATTGCTATGCATATTCTCCCCAATCATGCTGGTAGACACGAGCTAAATCCTTCAGCTCACTTAACGTGCAGTCTCTTCTTTTGTCAGCAAAGCTGTCCATCCCTAGGCTGCAATGCTGGGATTGCACAACACACGCCACTGCTGTGGGTGTCAGGAGAGGAGGCGAGGTAAATGCTAAGAACAAGCATATGCCTCACCTGAGGCTTCTCCATACCCATTGGCCTAATGATTCTACCATTTAGATTCAATTACCAATAATTTATCCTAACTAGAGAAAAAAGAAGTATGGTTAAATAAATAAGTAGGTGAATATCCATAAAAGTGTTGATTTTATTAAATTGATATGTGATTTCTGTTAATTCCCAATTTTCCTAAATGAAACTTCTCACAATGTTCTGATATTTGAAACACTGGTAAAGAAAAGAAAACTCCATTTTTACATTAATATTAAGCATCAAAGCCATGGTTGAACTAATATTTTAAATATACTTTTGCAGTCAAAGAATAATCAGTCAAAGGCATAAACACCTGTTATTAGATTCTATCTTCTGAATACCAAAATATTATAGCATTGCCCTCTGTCAAAAATAATTTGAAAGAAAACACTTAAGTTACATAATCAGTTATCTCATTCTCTTTTTTATCACCAGTATTGAACAATCTGCAATCTACGAAATTAACATTGCTTTTAATTTTGAATTTTACGCTTTTTTTCTCTAGTCAAATGGCAGATTAAAATAATATTCCTCATTTTAAAAAATCCAAACTCCTTTATTTTAGAACTTTTAGAAGTCCAAATACAATATAGCTACTCGGTAACGTTACTTATTGTATAAAAGACATGGCATGACTAACAACTATACTGTACACCTGAAACTAATATAATATTGAATGTCAATTATAATTGAAAATATTTTTAAAATCAAAAATAGAAGGCATGACATGATATTACTTAAAACAGGAAATATTTAAAATATATAAGTATGGATGTATTAGTAAAACTAGTACTGAATATATAGTTCTTTGTGGTGAATATTACATGTTGTTTTATACCTTTTTTAAAAACTCATGGAATTAATTAAAATTTATTTAATTATTTATTAGTTAAATAATTCACCTCACACCATTTCCACAGATACTAAAGATCACTTACCCTCTAACATCTTTTCCATAACCATTTCATTTCCTCATTTCATATGAATCTCATTATTCTTGTGTGACACCCAATTTCCAACACAGTTACTGCATGCTATTATCCTGAGTTCCAGTTATTGTTTCTTGCTTCTACTCATGTATACTTTTTGTCCCTTTCTTATTTATTTTTTCTAAAATTTCTAAATTTCTTGATATTTGTTGTTAAATTATAAATTTGTGGTCCATGAGAGTCCATTACCAAAAAAAAAAAAAAAAGGAAAGAAATTTCCATCAATGTCATATTATCTCATGTCCGCATACATTCTGTTGGACTATAAAATAAGGAGAGGATAAACATTTAAATAATTCCTATTCAAAACAATAAATATCAAAATAACGTCTTCCTTCTGGATTATCCAGATTCTGATAAAAACATATGCCGTGGAAGACTTTTTATCCTAACCACATTACCAGCCAAAATATTAAAACAGAAAGTGATGAGGGTACAGAAAATACAGAAAGTGATGAGGGTACACTTAAAAAATACTGCATTACATGAAAAATAAGACATGTATTTTTTGGCCACATTTTATTGGATTTTTCTAAAGTGCACTTCTTTTCACTTATTATATAGCAGTTAATCAAAGCAACAAAAAACAACATGCTTCATACAACCTATACAGAAAATTGCATCTTACTGCTCCCCCCCAACCCCCCCCAAAAAAAAGACTTCTCTTTGGGATAAAATTCCAATTAGGTCATCAGAACTTCTTTTTTTCTCTTTTGAAAATGAAAAACAGTGAAAAAAAAGGCATATATAAGATTGTATTTTTTAAAAGAGATCATTTACTTATTTATGTATTTATCTATTAGCTTTAGTTCTGTTAGTAGTTGCTTTGTATATTTTGGTGCTCCCCGATTGGGGGCATAAATATTGATGACTGTTATGTCTTCTTATCGTATTGTTCCCTTTATCATTATGAAATGTCCATCTTTGTCTCTTGTTACCTCTCTTACCCTGAAGTCTGTTTCATCTGATATCAGTATAAGTTTTAATTAAGAAAGAACTACACAAAGTTCTCACAAAAAGACATATTTCAAATGAAGGACATGGGAGACCTCTAATGGATCAACATAGGTAAAAATAGTAAGAAAATTTAGTTTTATTTTCACTTTTTAAAGTAGTTTTTATTGCTATTTCTTTACCTGAAGGAAATCACTCATTTTTCTAATGTGAGTTAAAATGTACGCACATTTGCAATTAAATAAAATTTAATTTTTTCTCTTATTTCAGGAAAAAAGCCAAAATAAACATATTTAGCAACATATTTAGTGTAAAGGGGGTCATTGCTACCCAACATGTAAGTCAATGATCAAAATGATGTGCCTCACTATTTTTTAACTTTTATGTATGTATATATATATGTATATATATAAACATATATACATATATGTATTTATATATATATGCCAAAAAATGTATACAAGTGGACACTTTGGCCAACATTGCTCAAGCAGTAGTTCACCATAATCAGAAGTATCTGGATGCAGATGGCAACCATTTTGAGCACCTCTTGCAATTGCAGAAATCAAACGTGATTCGTATTCATCTTTTATTATTGGTATATATTGAGTATTACAATTTTAATACGGTTTTCCTTTCTTAAAATGTATATACATTTTTTTGGCACCCTCTGCCTGTGTGTGTGTGTGTGTGTATTTCATTTTATTGTATCAGAGTTCCAATGATGTACCACTTTTTTTTTTTTGGATGAGAAACAATGTGAAAGTCAGGTGGGTTCAGTGGCTTATCCATGCTTGCATAGCTGAAGTGGGAGCCATATTCAAACACAATGATGGCTTAACTCCTATTTTCATGCTTTTTAAAAGAAGATACACCAGAATAATTCACAAGTAATTGTAAATGTCATGCTGAGAAAAGAAAATGCTAATAGCTATAATTTGAAAAGAGTAGTACATGTTTTTCTTTAATCATAATATAGGCATGTAGGGACAATTATAAAATAAATAGAGTAAGTAGGGAGTTGCTAATGCAGCAAAATTTGAAGTGTCTCTAATCTCCAAATATTCCACTACAATGATTCCTCAGTGTCTTACATTTCATCAGTAGGACATCATTCCTCATTCAGGAAGATCTTCTTAGAAGATATATGTTCTTTGCAAGACAATACCTTATGTCTCTAATACTTAACTCTGTTGTAATTTATTTCCTATGAGGAGAGGCTATAAGGAAGCCCTGGGATGAGGAGGTACCTACATGAGAAGGAAAATCAGAAAAGAGAGTTGGGTAGCATTAAACACGATCTTTTATTTACTCCTTAGGACATCCTGTCTAAATGTAAACAAAAGATAGTAGACACCCACCACAACTTATTAACCCTTCCTTTGTAAAAAAAACTTAATGTAAGGCATGAATTCTCAGTTCTAGCTCTTACCAAAATACCAAAATGGTAATAAGTTGATAGCTAACTTACATCTCCCCTTCTCAGGAATATCCTCTATACTTCTTTCCGTGATGTGTGCTAATTAGTTTACCTGGTTATCCTCCTGTAATCTCTAACATATATTTAGTGATGCAAACAGGGCTGTGACAGGATGGAGAATTAAAGAATGCAACAAATACAAACAGTTAAGCACAACATGGGTGCCTTAGATATTTATAGAAAATGTTCTTTGCTTAATTACTATGAACTATTGCATCTAATCAACCTTTAAAACAAGCATTTTCTCAATTCATCCTTAAAGCCCATAAACTCAGCCCTTTTTTTTGTGACTAAATGTCCTAAAGAACTGTGGAAGAACATTTTACAATTGCTGTCTTGCTTACGCTAGAAGTTAGAAGTTCAGTACAAACAGGAAGTTGACCCTACAAAGACATGGAGGCCAGAAAAATGGATGAGACAGGTTATTATGCGGAGGGAAGGATGCTGGAAGGCATTTGGCAAAAGTAACCAGATATCAGTAACTATCCTATATCACCATGCATAGGGAAACCTCCCAGGACACAGGGATACAAAATACTTTAGCACTTGTCAGAGCAATATCCTTAATTGTGCTGAAATGTAAAGAGTAGGTGTAGGGGATTATATCACATAGCTGGTATACTTTTAATTTTCTCTTTTAAGATTACTTGAAACAGAATTTCTTATCCTCAGTTTCTGTCAGGACTTTAGGAGTGGCTTAGCTTGGTGATTCTGACTCGGGGTTTCTTGAGGTTGCAGTCAAAATATCAAACAAGGCTACATATAGTCAGCTGACCCTGGAAAGGAGCAATGGGATCTATTTCTCAGATGACTCACTCACATGACTGAATAATTGATAGACGATTGTTGTTGGGAGGCTTCAGTTCATCCCCAACAAGCTGCTTCATTGTCTTTATAACCTGGCAACTGGCTTCCTCAAAATAAGGGAAGAGAAAGACTTGAACCAGATAGAAGCTATTCTCTTTATGACCTAGCTTTCAAAATACCATTGCATCACTTTTCAGATTCTACTCATTAAAAGAGAGTCATTAAATCCAAGCATATTGAAGGAGAGGGAAATCAAACTCCATCTTTTGAATAGTGGAATAACAAAGAATGTATGGACAAATTTTAAGACCAGCATACTCACTCATTCAACAATCTGTCAATTTATCCATTCAACAAACATTAGTAAACTATTCTATACCTTCAAACTCTGTACCAAATGTTTCTAAAACGGTAGCACACCACTGATAGTCCCTCCCTTGGTCAATAAAGAAATTACAGTTTGCAGTCAGAATTAACACCATTGTCTTTTAACTGGTTCCCAAAATATAACATAATCTCATCCAACAAAAATCCAGTTCAACAGTTGATTTAGATTCATTATGTCCTCTGACATAAAATTCACTAATGATTAAAAAATCATTTTAAGCATTAATGATTAAAAAAAAATGACAACAACAACAATAAAAGACCACTACACACCTACTAGAACAGCCATAATCCAGAACACTGACAATACCAAATGCTGAAAAGGATGTGGAAAAACAGAAACTCTCATTAATTGCTTGTAGAAATGCAAAATGATACAGCCAATTTGGAAGACAGTTGGGTAGTTTCTTATAAAACTAAACATAATCTTCCCATGCAATACAGCAATTATGCTCCTTGGTAAATACAAAAGGAGTTGAAAGCTTATAGCCATATAACCTACTGCACAGATTATAGTAGCCTTGTTCATAATTGCCAAGCTTTGAATCAACCAAAATAACTTTCAGTAGGTGACTGGAAAAATAAACTGTGGTACATCTAGACAATGGAATATTATTCAGTGCTAAAAACATATGAGATATCAAGCCAAGAAAATACATGGAAAAAACTTAAACGTATAATTCTAAGTGAAAATTCAACAGTTTCTTATGCTCCAATATTAGCCCTGTGTTCCCTACAGATATTCCTATAATTCTATTTTGGCCAGAATTAGTTTGTCTTTTTTACACCCCCTTGAAATATCTCCCCAATCTCTGCAAATACATCAATAGATTCTCTGTGTTGGCAACTCCTATTATCTCATAACCAGTTACTACATCCAACCTCTCAGTCTTATTGAATGATTATAAATAACTCTGGAAACATTAATCAATGCTTGCTGTCACACTGTTACTTTTATGTCAGCCAAACAGTTAAGATACAGAAAATCTGTTTAAATATTCTGAAACGAAATGTGTTTGAACGTTTTGGTACACTCTAGCTTTACGTGATGCCTAATAAAAATGACATTTCCAATGCTAAAAGATGAATACACGTCTTTATCCCCCGCATCCTCGTCTTTTACTTGACCAGCATTCTCACTGATTTTCAACTCAGGAAGGAATAGATTCTTCAGGAGGGGAGCTGCTTACCAAAGAAGTTCTGGATGAGGCCTGCTAATGAATCTACTTGATTAACAGACATAGCTTTGTTCCAGTTGCCATATCCCAAAAACAGATATGCACTTGAAATATTTTTTTTTAAGCAAATAAGATAACAAACAAAAAAAATAATGTTCTTCTTAGGAGAAATACTGCAGTCAAGACCACACTTCTTTGTTTGAATGGGAAAAGAGCCAACCTTTGGAAAATTCAGATAGTTGACTTCATTTTGTAATACTCATTCAAACATTCGTTATTTTTATAGACATATATGATGATCTAAAGTATAAGTGACTGTTACCTTAAGGTAAGTCCAATGTTATAAGAATTCTATTTAACTTTTTATGAGATAATTACCGATGTAAAGGTAATTATGAGCTGATTTTTAAATCTCATAAAAATGAGGAATAATCTCTAGATAATTCTTGTAATGTTATTAAATTTATTTCCTTAGCTCTCTTAGAAATCAAGGACTTGGCAAATTAAATGAATAATAATATAGCTTGGGCCTGTTTCTTTCAGATGTGCTGGTTAACAATCATGCCATTATGAACATACAGGTTAGGTACTTTTTCTGAACCATAGAAATATTAGTCATAATACTATTTTTTCCAGATTATTTTATTTTATTTATTTATTATTTATTTATTTTTTTAATTTATTGGGGTGACAATTGTTAGTAAAATTACATGGATTTCAGATGTACAATTCTGTATTACATCATCTATAAATCCCATTGTGTGTTCACCACCCAAAGAAAGTTCTCCTTCCATCACCATATATTTGATCCCCCTTATCCTCATCTCCCACCCCCACCTCCCTTACCCTCTGGTAACCACTAAGCTATTGTCTGTGTCTATGAGTTTTTGTTTCTCATTTGTTTGTCTTGTTCTTCTGTTGTTTTTGGTTTATATACCACATATCAGTGAAATCATATGGTTCTCTGCTTTTTCTGTCTGACTTATTTCGCTTAGCATTATACTCTCAAGATCCATCCATGTTGTCACAAATGTTCCTATATCATCTTTTCTAATACTTTTAAAAATAACCATTCACTATACATTTAGGCATGTACAGACTATGAAACACATACATGGTTGGACAGGATCAATGTTTATCTACTATGTCTAAAAATTCTCGTCTCAAAGGCTGGTATGCTCAATACTCACAAAATGCTAGATACCAACAGGTACAATTCTAAAGATTCCCTTTCCCAATTGATGAGATGTGGGAAGAAGAGCAATAAAAGGGGAATCTCAAGATAATCACATAATCATGTTAAGAGAGAGACTCTCAATCAGATCTAATCCTGTCTAAATGGGCCTAGAGGAATTCATCACTTAAAAAAAAGTCAGGATCAGTTGAGGTGTGTGAAATAATATGCACAGACTTTTTCAACCTCTCTTTATGTCACCCTTGATATATGAATAGTTTATTAGAATCAGCTAAAAATAGAATGCCATTGTGAGCCATTTTTTCAACTTCCTTCTTAAGAAGTTTTATATAAAACTGGGCAGAGAACTTAAAGGAATGGCAGCAACTTGTAGCTTAAAGCTGTTGAATAACTTAAGCATAAAGCTAGGTCATAGATATAGACAGGTAGAACAACAAATTGATCAAATCAGTGGATAGATACATATATAAATAACTAGGTAGGTTTACAATGTCTTTCATGTTATATGTAGATCAAATTTTCTTTAAAGTAGGAAGAATGACTATAGAAAATACATTAATGTATTTAATGACTTATTTAGTAAATAGTCATCAGGTTTCTATACGTGTGCCAGGACTTCTGTTCAATAAAAAATGCAATGTTGAACCATAGAAACCAAATGTGTTCTCCCATGGACATTACATTCTCTGACAAAAGACAGAGACAACAAATGGTAGACAGGCATGATACAAACACACACATCCGGTAGTATTATACAGATATTAAATATATGATATGCATAGGGACAGGTACATTAGGGGTATGAAAATAGAGTTTTATGGGTGTGTGTGTGCGTGTGTGTGTATGACATATGTGTGCATGTGCATATGTATGTATATATATTTGATATATATAAGGCATATGTACCAATGTCATTTTACGCATCAAGTAGTAACAATTCCAATGAAGAAAAATAAGGCAGGGTAAAAAAAATGGTGATTTTTCTGTGGTTGGGGGTTTGCTATTTTACATAAACAAGTCAGAGAAAACTTTGTTATAATGTGATTTGATGACAAAATTGGGTGGAAGATGTTTCAGATCCTACAGAAGGCCCAGGTGTACAACAGTCAGGGCTTTGGCTTCTGTCCTATGTAATATAGGAAGTAACTGGAGCGTTTTGGGAAGAAATATGACACAGTATGTAAAAGCCCTCTGGCTGCTGTGTGGAGAATGGACAAACAAGGAAACCAGTTAGGGACCATAGTGATAAATAATCCAGCCAAGGGACGCTGGTAACTTGGAGAAATCAGTACTCTTATGAATTCTGTACCTGTGTGCTCCTTTTTAAAGTCGCAAATCTTCACTGTGCACTACTGTACTACAGCATCTCATTTTACATCACGTGTTTCCTTTCTTTCCATTTTCAAATCTATATACTAAGATATTTCTGCCTCTCTATGCAATTACTTAAATATCTAATGCTGAAATACATTATCATTATAAACTACTATGTAAGTCAAGCCATATTTAGCCTATGATTTTTTAAATTATATTATTTCTAAATGTTAAATATGTAATAATTATAGAATATTTACAGACAGAAGTAAAAGAAAAATGAAGTCTGTCTTTAATTCTTCTATCTAGTCATTAGCATTCTTTTGCTCTGTATACATACATGTACATATTTGTATGATTTTCATAAGAATAAATATATCATGGGTTCTGGGCTTTGTACACAAATATGTATGTATTTATATATGCCTACTTATATTTAAATACCTCGTATTTTGTTTTCAAAAGCAAAATTTTGATTTCTAATACTTAATTATGTCTTTATGTCATTCAGTTATTTTTCAATATTAATTATTGTATTCACCAAATATTTACTGAATGCTTACTCTAGAAAAAGCCTATTCTTGGAATGGCTTACATCAGTTAACAAAACTTTAAAAAAAAAAATTATACGTACAGAGTTTATATTCCCATGCTACGAAATAGCAAATAAATAAAAAACATAGCTAATGGATAAATTGTAACAGTATGTTAGAAGGTGATCATTGTCATGGTAAAAAAATAGAACTGTACATAAAGGATTACAAATGAGGTTAAAGTAAGATGTGGCGGTCAGAGTTGGTCTTAGTGAGAAGGGATTGTAGCTATTTTATTTTCTTCGTCATAAAGAGCCATGCACATCTTTATTCATAAATTCTTGTCTAAAACTCTGAAATTTTTATTGGATACGTTCCTAGAAAGGGAATTAATGGGTTTAAGAGAAATATTTTTAAAGAATTTCAGACATTGGGCCAAATAGCTATACAGAACCCTTTTCTTAAATCAATTTACGCAGATACCAGCAGAGTTCAAGTTACTATTTCAATGTTCTTGGCTAAATATTAATACTTAACAAAAATGAATATTTTCCACTTCACTTTGTTTTTTAATTGCTAATATTGGCATTTTCATTTGTATTTTTTGAATTACTTTGATGCTCCCCCCAAAATATTAAGTAGTTTGATTTATTATTTAGTGAAAGTGAGGCAGGTGTCTTTTTTTAGGTCTTTGACCCATGTTTCAATAGGGTTGTTTTCTTATTGTTGAATTTTAAGAGAACACAGAAAAAAATCCCACATATATATGAGCATACAATTTTTAACAAAGGAACCAAAAACATACAATGGAGAAAAGAAAGCCTCTTTAATCAATGGTGCTGGGAAAATTGGAAAACCATATGCAAAAGTATGAAACTGGACTGTTATCTGTCACCATATACCAAAATTAACTCACAATGGATTAATTAAAAAAACACACTAAATATAAGACCTGAAGCAATAAAATGCACAGAAAAAAACATAGGTACTAAATGTATGGACCTTGGTCTTAGAGAGGATTTTATGAAATTGACCTCAAAGGTAAGGGAAGTAAAATAAAAAATAAAGGAATGAGACTAATATCAAATTTAAAAGCTTTTGCACAGCAAAATAAACCATCAACAAAGCAAAGAGGCAACCAACCGAATGGGAGAAGATATTTGCACATAACACCTCTGATGAGGGGCTTCTTCTAAGAAGACATACAAATGGCGAAACAGAGTAGGGAAAGATGCTCAACTTCACTAGGTATTAGGGAAATGCAAATCAAAACCTCAGTGAGATACCTTACACTGGTTAGAAGGGCTATTACCACCAAGACAAGTAATAACAAGGGTTGGAGAAGCTATGGAGAACAAGGAACCCTCATACGCTGCTGGTGGAAATGTAAATTGGTACAACCACTATGGAAAATAGTATGAAATTTCCTCAAAAAATTAAGAATATAATTACCGTATGATCCAGCAATTCCTCTTCTGGGTATTTACCCCCCAAATTTGGAAACATTTATTCATAAAGATGTATGTATCCCAAAGTTCATTGTAGCATTATTCATAGTGGGTAAGACATGGAAACAACCGAAGTGTCCTTCAATAAATGACTGGATAAGGAAGATGTGGTACATATATATATATATATATATACAATGGATACTATTCAGCCATAAGAAAAGATAAGATACTGCTATTGGCAACAACATAGATGTATCTTGAGAATATTATGCTAAGTGAAATAAGTCAGACAGAAAAAGTTAAGTACCATATGATTTCACTCATATGTGAAATATACAACTGAAAGCAACAAACAAGACAATCAAACACTCATATACACACACAACAGCATAGTGGTTACCAGAGAGAAAGTGGGGGTGAAAATAAGAAAGGGTAAAGAGTGTCAAAAATATAGTGACAGAGTTTTGACTACTTGGTGAACACACAATGCAATACATAGATGATGTATTATAAAATTGTACACTTAAAACCTATATAATTTTATTAACTAATATCACCCACGATAAATTTAATTAAATAAATAAAAGTAAAAAAATAAAGTGATTATTGTATTGTTGGATTAATAAGTACCATATTTATTACTGCTTTCTATTTGTTGTCCTTTTCCTTCATTCATATTTTTATCTTCCAGCCTTTTGGGGTTTTAATTGGGCATTTTATATTATTCCATTTTCTCTTTCCTTAACATATCAATTCTACATCTTTTCCAAACCGTTTTTCAGTAGTTTCCCTAGGGTTTGCAGTACACATTTACAACTAATCCAAGTCCACTTTTAAATAACATACTGCATTGCAGGTAGTGAAAGTTCCTAATAATAACAACATATTCCTAATTTCTTCTTCCTGACCCTGTGTTATTACTATTTTTCATTTCACTTATGCATTAGCATATATTTGTGCATAAGCATAGATAATTAATACATTGTTGCTATTTTACGTTCACTTATTCCTTCTCAGATGATTTTACTTTCTTTATGTAAAGCCTAGTTTCTGACCTCATTTTTCTCTCACACAAAATTCTTTTAACATTCCTTTCAAGGTAGATGTACTGGCAACAAGTTCCTTCAATTTTTTTTCTGAGAAAGTCTTCCTATCTCATTCAACTTTAAATAATGATTTTACAGGACACAGAAATGGAGGCTGGTGTTTTCTTTCTCTCAACCCTTTAAATATTACACTCAACTTATCTTTCTTGCATTATTTTTGAGGAAAAGTCAGATATGATTCTTGTTTTTGTTCCTCTATTCACAAGGTGGGCTCTCCCCTCCATTTTCTTCTTTTAAGACTTTATCTTTGATTTTCTGTAGTTTACATATGATATGTTTAAGTTTTGCATTATGTAATTTCAAAAATCCATTTCACACTTTTAATAGTTTATGCACGGTCGGACAATTAAGTTTGTGAACTTGTTGCAACGATGTTGCTAACCTTTTTTGATATCAGAGGGGTCATTATGAATTTGTACCAACTGGATAAACAGTTAACCAACTTTACTATTTGGAAGTGCTAAAAAGGTTATGTGAAGAAGTTAAACAAAAATAACCTGAACTTTTCACCAACAATTCATGGCTCTGGCATCACAACACTGCACCACCTCACACATCACTGCCTATGAGGGAGTTTTTAGCCAGTAAACAAATAACTGTATTGGAACACCCTCCCTACTCACCGGATCTGGCCCCCAATGACTTCTTTCTTTACCCAAAGGTAAAAGAAATATTGAAAGGAAGACATTTTGATGACATTTGGGACATCAAGCGTAATACAACGACAACTATGTTGGCCATTCCAGAAAAAGATTTCCAAATTGCTTTGAAGGGTGGCATCAGTGCATAGCTTCCCAAGGGGAGTGCTTCGAAGGTGACTGTAGTGATATTCAGCAATGAGCTAGGTAGCACTTTTTCTAGGATGAGATCTCAAACTTAATTGTCAGACTTCATATGTAGTTAAAAATTATTTTTGAGGTCATCTAATCTGAAACTTCATTTTACAAACAATTCAAATTAGTTCCAGGAAAACGGTGACTTTTCTAAAGAAAACCACACAACTAAGAATTGATAATCTCTTGATATCGAGTTTATTTTGCTTTCCACTGAAAGTATATAAAATGTATTTCTCCATTTGAAAGTTAAGTAGGAAGTATACAGGAAAGTATTACTTTGATGTATTTACCAGAGATGTTAGATAACAATCCCATAAATAGCCAAAGACTCCTTGCTATTCTAGAAGTAAATCTTAATTATCAATCTAAATATTAGTGCATTAAAAAAAAGAAAGAAAGGAAAAGCTTGTGACACTATTTCATGTCATTCAGAAATTTTGTTTGGATTTACTGAGATGCAATTTCTTTGTACTTATAAATATTATAGGCATTAGTAGGTAATATGTTCATGAAAAAGAACTGAGGAAATATTTTATTTACAGTTACCATTAAAAAAATGTAATGCATAACCAGAACTATAGTTCATCCCTTGGTTATATATATAGCCACACATATTGTTCTGTAAAGGTATAATATATACATTATTTATCTCACTGAAGAGAATTGCATATCTTTTATCATGGAGATGTTAACCAAAAATAATTCCAATCCAGGGGCATAGATTCAAGCAGAAACACAAATTATATTGATTAGGGAGTGAAGGCAAGGGTTTTTTTATAAGAAAGGGAAGGGAAATAATTACATGAATAGATAGAAGGAATTTCTATTGGTGCTAATAAGCTAAGTTATTCTTTAGCTAAATGGCTGACTATGATTCTAAAGAACATCCTTGATTTTCTATCTTTGTAGTCAGGATATCTGCTTTCCTATCAGCTTTACAGTTCTTTGGAATAGAATGTTGGTTTGACCCAGTAGAAAGGTTATTTTGCCTAGTTCAAACATTCCAAAAGTTCACAGAGTAAGACATGCAAGGCAATTGCTCTGGAATGGCTGCCCTAGGTCTATTTTAAAATGGCTGCAATTATGTCAACTTTTCACAGAAACAATATCTGAT
Organism: Rhinolophus ferrumequinum; assembly: GCF_004115265.2. Classification (NCBI taxonomy): domain Eukaryota; kingdom Metazoa; phylum Chordata; class Mammalia; order Chiroptera; family Rhinolophidae; genus Rhinolophus; species Rhinolophus ferrumequinum. Next base: position 20,230,356 of record NC_046288.1, on the reverse strand, counting down.
ACATAGTATTGAGCACCAATATTTCCTTATAAATCCTCTTTTGGTGACTTAATTCTTTTGCTATTCCTGTCATTATAATGAACTGGAAATTTAAATATGAACTGAAATATTTAGTTGAACAAAAGGGGGTTCCATTAATTTTTAAATATCCAATTTTTTGTTTGTATTCTAATTCTAAATCTCCCAAAATTAAAAGTATCATCTTCATTTTCCTTTAAAGTATCAAATGATGCCTGCTTTTGGGGTAAAGATATAAATGATAACCCATTCTTTCAAAATTCTTCATCCACATAAGTTCTGCCTGCTGAGATAATTTTAGATTTAAATTTAGACATGCAGAATAGAGCAGTACCAGCAAATGCTTCTCTTTCCTGATATGTATTATAAATACTCTGACTTCAGTGAATTACGGAATTTGAAGAACGCTCATTCGTCTGGATGGCTCACTCAGTTCCTTTAGCAAAAAAGTCAAACTTGGAAGATAATGTCCATTTGTAAAAAGGAGTAGGAAGAACTGAGAATTTATAGTAAATGTTCTTAATCTGAAGAATGAATTGGTATTTAGATGCTGACAAAATTGTGTGCCGTGATAACTAATGCTATCTGACTGACAGAGGAATACGCGATGAGTAATTTTAGGTTCGTTTGGTGTAAGCAGATAGAGCTGGTTATGACTATTCCTCACGGCGATAGCATGAGGGATGGATATGCTAAGAAGCTCGTTAGGGAGTTTAGTATCACTATGATTCAGAGTATGCTGCAGCCCTCCAGGTTTAGTAAGACAGATGCAAGAACTATGGATCCGGCAATAGGGCACCTACATTTGCTTTTGGTAATCATAGGTGTAGGCTGTACGGTGCTATTTTTACTATAAAGGCTATTGTACATGCTAATCATAGGAAAATATTACTTCAAGAAGTGGGTAGTGGTTGGATTCAATACTCAGTCAGCACTAAGTTCAAGGAGAAGGTGAGGTTTTGAATTTAGATTAGTGCAACTAAGAGTGGCAGTGATCCTGTTAATGTATAAAATAAGAGATAGTCCTGCATTTAATCATTCTGTCTGGATTCCTCATCGTGTAATAATAATTAGAGTTGGCAGTAGTGTTGCTTTGAATATAGAATATAATTAATTCCGTGGCTGTGAATGCTATGATTAAGAATGCTTGCAGTAGAATTAGTGTGATGATATAGTTTTATTCGATTTAGTGGCTGCTTGGCCAGGTGATGTTGACTGGCAATTAGTATAGGTGGCAGTAACCACGTTGTTGCTAGTATTAGTAGTGTTGTTGATAGTGAGTCGGAGAAAAATGTCAAAGAGGAGTTCAGACTGTTATTGTTGAAATGATTTAGGTGCATAAGGCTAATTATTAGGGTACATACGTATTGTAAGGTTAATTCAGATTATACTGTTTTGAAAGCCATGTGAGTGGTATTAGCACGACAGCAGGAATAATGGTTTTTAACATTGTAGAAAATTTAGATTTGTACATAGGCAACACCATAGGTTTTGGATACCATGACAAGCAAAGAGAGTCCTACAGCAGCTTCACAGGCTGCCAATACGAGTAATAACATTGGCATCATGCTGGATAAGGTCTGATGTGTGTTTAGAATTATATAACTGCTGCTATAACAAATACTGATAATATGATATTTTCTAAGCATAGGAGTGAGGATATCAGGTGGGACCGACATACCGTAGTAGTAAACCTAAAAGAGATACTGTAAATGCTAATACAGTGTTAATGTAAGTTAGGGCCACTTCAAAATGATGAGTATGATCATAATTTAATGAGTCAAAATCATTTGTTTTATTTAAACGACTTGTCATTATTCAGTTCATTCTAGCCCTTTTTGAGATCATTTGTAGGCTAGACTAATGGCTAACAGGGAAATTAGAACTAGTGACTTGGTAAGTATAAACTTTAGATTATTAGTTTGGATTCTCAGGGTAAAGGTAAGAGGAGGCAAATTGCAGGTCACATAGCAGAAATGTGATGGCTTCTAAAAAAATTTCATGGAAAACATAGGTGTGTTGATCCTATTGTGTCCAATCTGTATTTATATGAACTTGATTTTTCTCTATAAATATTGACTTGGGGGAGTCAAAACGTGATAATTACAAGTAAGGAAGCCAGCAGGGTATTTGTCAGCATAAGATTTATTATTCTTTTCCAAAGTGTACCAGAACTAATTGATTGGAAGTCAACTGTAGTTTTTAATACTAAAAGAATAGGTGCCTCATCAATAAATAGACACGTAAAGTATAATCAAACTACATCTACGGAATGCCAGTAGCAAGCAGCAGCTTGAATCCGAAATGGTGACTGGATGTGAAGTGAAATTTCAGTTGACCTAAGAAACAGCAATGAGCAAAGTAGATCCAATGATAAGCATAGGCCATGAAATCCAGCGGCTATGAAGAATGCTGAGTCATATACACCAACTGAGATTGTGAATGAAGTTTTATAATACTCTGAAGCTTGCAATAGTGTAAAATAATCTCCTAGGGAGGTTGTAATAAATAAGGCTTGGACTACGTGTTTGCAATTTCCTTCTATTAGGCTGTAATACGCCCAAGTGATAGACACTCCTGAGGCCAGTAATACTGATATACTAAGATGGCGGACTTCTAGGGAATTTTGAGGGTTAATGCCTCTGGGTGGTCAACATCCACCTAATTCAGGAGTAGGAGCTAGACTGGAATGATTAAAAGCTCAGAATAATCCTGGGAAAAAGAAGACTTCTGAAATAGTAAATAGAATCATTCCATATCATAGGCCTTTCTGTACAATTTGCATATGGTGGCCTTGAAAAGTGCTTTCTTGGATAATATCCTATCATCATTGATATGTGGTTAGTATTAATACATTGGTTACCAGGCTAGGGATCATAATGGTGTGGAGTTGAAGTGGAATTGCAGTATAGGCCAGATGTTATAAGGAGGGCTGAGATGGCTGCTGTGAGTGGTGAAGGACTTGGATTAACTATATGACATGCACGGGTTTGGTGGGTCATTAAGTCTTATCATGTAGGTAGAGACTTACTAGTAAAGTAAATATGTAGGCTAGGATTAGGGCAACTGAAAATTCTAGGATTGTCAGAAGAATAAGAATGATGAATGTGATAAAGGCTGCAGTCGTGTTAATTCTTAATAAAGCTAGTGTTTGTGTATGTGTGTAGAGAGAGAAACAGAGGGAGAAAGTTAGATGAGCACATATATAGTTAATTATTCAGTTTTATATAATATATGGAGAAAAAATGACACATATATAGTTACATAATTATTTAGTTACTATTATACTATATTATATTATGTTATATTATCACATAATATATCTAGACAGTTGACCCATGAACAATGCAGGGGCTCGGGGCATTGAGCCCCAACCTTGTTGAAAATCTGTGTGCAACTTTGACTCCCCCAAAACTTAACTACTTACAGTCTACTGTTGACCAGAAGCTTTACAGATAATATAAACAGTTGATCAACACGTATTTTGTATGTTATATGTATTACATACTGTATTCTTATAATAAAGTAAGATAGAGAGAAGAAAATATTATTAAGAAAACCAGAAGGAAGAGAAAGTCATTTATTGAAAAAAGTCTGTGTATAAGTCTGCCACACATTTTAAACCCACGTTGTTCAAGGGTCAACTGTATGGGTAAATGTAGAGACAATCATTTGCTACTTTTGCTCAGAATCAAGTGCAATCAGGGGGGAATGAATTTGATTTTCTGCCACTGATTGGCCTATTCAGTAACTTTGATTTCTTTTTTTGTATGTTTATTTCTTTAACTTATTATTCTCACTTTAATTTAAATGAATCTGTTCTTGTTTAGCCAATTCAAAAAGTATCTCCTTGATAATGCTTATCAAAAGTGACATAACTGTTACTTAATAATTCTTACATCTTTATATTAGTATTTCATAAAATTTGGGATAAATTAATTAAGCTTCCACTGATAAATTATTAGAAGAATTTAATTTAATATCAGAACAGGCTTACCATTTGGGAATTAACAAAAACTCTGTACCTTAAATATTATTGAATGTTTAATATAACAACATAGAATTTCCAGATTCTTTTAAAATGCAATTAATATTATCAATCATTAAATAAATTACACATAAAAAAAAGACAATATGAGGATTCTGTTTGATTCCTGGGCAGCAAATTGAAGTAAAAATGAACTCTGATATGAAATTAGGCAAAAAAAAGATACAGGCCACCTAAAGAATGACCAAAAACACCCAACTAGAATGTGTACTAAACACATTTGAACAGCCCCAAAATAATTATCAGCAATTGCTTGATGAAAGACTATCGGAATATGGACAAAAGAAAATGGAATGACTTAAAATGTGTGTTGAGAATCAAGTAGAGGATACAGGTATGTATAAATACCATTTATATAGAGGGCTACTACTTGAAAATGGAAGACCATAAGCATGCAATGTAAAGATTTTTTTTTTTTAATTTCAAATAATTACTTGTTTCTCTGATTCTAGAACTAGGCTGTTTGTATATTTTTTATGTATAGGAGTATCATATTCTATAGGTTAAAGAATACTTATAAACATAAAAGTGATACGTTATAATCTTTTGTGTTATGTTAAACATATACAGATAGTGTTCAAATTTGTTTAAATTTGTCATTTTGAAACATGATAATTTAACCCATTTACAACAGTATCAAAAAAATAAAATATTTAGGAATAAATTTAATCAAGGATCTGAAGCATCTCCACACTTAAAACTATAAGACATTGATGAAAGAAATTGAAGATGACACAAATAAAATGGAAAGATATCCCATGTTCACGGATTAGAGGAAGAAGTATAGTTAAAATGTTCATATTACACAAAGACGCGTATTGATTTAATGTAATCACTGTCAAGATCCTAATGGCATTTTTTATTTTATGGAAGTAGAAAAATAATTCTAAAATATATATGAAAACCTGATTAGCCAAAGCAATCCTGAGAAAGAAGAATAAAGATGGAAACATCACACTTTCGGCTTTCAAACTGCATTATAAAGCTATAATAATCAAAAGAATATGGTACTGGCATAGACACATAGACCAAAAGAACAGAATCAAGAGCCCAGAAAAAAAACACATGCATATACAGTCAACTAATATTTGATAAGGAAGCCAAGAACACTCAATGGAGAAAAGACAATCTCTTCAATAAATGGTGCTGGGAAAACTGGATATTCACATACAGAAGAATGAAACTAGAGCTCTACAATATACCACTCACGTAAATTAACTCTAATTGGATTAAAGCCTTAAAGACAAGATCTGGACCCATAAAACACCTAGAAGAAAACATAAAGAAAACTCCTTGACATAGATCTTGACAATGACTTTTTGAATGTAATCCTAAAGCACAACCAACAAAACCAAAAATAAACATGTGTGACTACACCAAACTAAAAATCTTCTGTAAAACATAAGAAAAGATCAACAAAATGAAAAAGCCACCTACCGAATGGGAGAAAATATTTGCAATTCATATATATGTGATAAAGGGTTAATATCCAAAGCATATAAAGAACTTGACACAACTCAATAGCAAAACAATAATAATAATAATAATAATACAATTTAAAAATGGGCAAAGGACTTGAACAGACACTTTTCCAAAGATGTTCAAATGGCCAAAGGATACATGAAAAGGTAGGTGCTCAATATCACTAATTGTCACTAACTTAATATCACTAAATGCAAATCAAAACAGTAAGATATCACTTCACATCTGTTAGAATGGCTATTATTTAAAAAAAAAAAAAACGGGATAAGTGATGCAGAGGAAGTAGAGAAAAGGGAGTCCTGTGCAATTCACACTGTTTTCGGGAATGTAAATGGGTGTAGCCACTATGGAAAACAGTACAGAGGGTCCTAAATAAATTAAGAATACAACTACTCTATGATCCAGCAATTCCACTTCTGGGTATATATCCAAACGAATGAAATCGATATGTCGAGGAGATATCTCTCCCAGCACATTCACTGAAACATTATTTGCAATAACCAAGACATAGTACACCATATAAACATAAGATATATACCATATACCATATACCATACTATATATAAATAAATCGAATACTATCCAGCCATTTATGACAACATGGATGGACCTTGAAGGCATTATGCTAAATGAAATTAGAGCATGACAAATACTGTAAGATCCCACTTGTATGTGGAATCTAAAACAAATAAAAATAACTCACCTGCTTTCTGAGGCTCAGGCACTGGAAAGACTGTGCTGCGCAGGTCCCACTGGGCAGGAGCAGGTGGCAGGGCAGAGACAAAGACAGTGGCAGAGCAAGAAAGACAGAAGGACAGCTGTGCTGGACACGTCAGCACACCACGCAGGCGGCAGGATGAGTGACCTGTGGCTGGTGGTGCGGCTCGTTGGGGAGTCTGGGAGCGGCGGGTTCAGCTCCAGGCTCACCCACACTAGATAGAAGACACCCCTGAAGCTGCCCATCGTACCTCTGAGACGGCGGTGGGTCCTAGCACGTCCTGGGTGGGCTCCTGAGCACAGAGACCAAGACTTGGAAATAGCCTGCGAGGCCCCACAGAGAGGCTAGACCAGAGCGCTGGCTGTTGCACTCTGCAGTTACCACCTGGAGAGAGAGAAGAGAGAGAAACCTTTAACAATCAGCCATTACCCAAAAGAGAACACTAATACCTGAAGGTCACGATTCTACCCTGAAAGTGTGGGTCTTACAACCGGAAGGAAAGAAATAACCTTAATGGGGAGGTTTACTCTCCTCCTTACCTGAGAACGGGAAAGTGAGCATCACATTATATCAATTATATGGAAAGCAAAGGAGCCATGTTTTTATGAAAAGCGTGAGAACAGTGTGTACTTTTTCAATCTCACAAGGCACAATTTGTGTTAAAAATGTTTGCAAAAGAAGAATGAAAAATATTTTAAAAGCTTAATCTAGAGAAAAGCACCCTTAATATTCTGTTTATTTTCATCAAGAAAATACAAAATTTATCACAAGATTGTGGTTATGCTCTATATACAATACCCAAGAGAAAGATGATTCTATGGCTTGAATAGACATCTCTCACACACACAAAGGATATCCAATACATACATGAAGATGTCCTCAAATCATTACCCTTCAGGGTAATGCAAATTAAAATTATAATAGGACACATGTACACATATACTAACATGACTAACACAAAAATATAATCCCAAGGTATTCTATAAACCAAAGGAGCAACCAGAGAATTCAGACACTTCCGGTAGCGGTGTGAATTGAAATCAACTCTTCAGATAACTGCCTTCAATGATCTATTGTGAACTAGTAATTCCTATACCAGGCATGCACATGTACATGCACACACACACACACACACACACACACACACACATGCAGCTTAAATATATTCACTAAAATACATGCCCAAGAAGGTCAGACCAGTGCAATATGTAATAACCAAAAATTGGAAATTTTCAAATGCTAATCAAGAACAAAATAGATAAATAAATTGTGGTATTATCATATAATAGAGTACTATAAAACAATAGTAATAAACAAATTATTGAAATATATAACACATGATTATTGCATTCTAATAAAAACCCAGGCACAAAAGAGTACCTGTTTGATTTCACTTATGTAAGTTTAAAAAGAAGGAATATCTATTTGACGGTAGAAGTAAAAGTAGTGGTTATGGAGAGGTTAGTGACTGATAAAGGGAACAAAGGGCACTTCTGGGATGCCAGGAATTAATGTGTGTGTGTGTGTGTGTGTGTGTGTGTGTGTGTGTGTGTGTGTCTGTGTGTGTGTGTGTGTTGATCTCAGTGATTTCACAGATGTATTCATTTCTGAACTCATCAAGCTGTAAATTTATGATTTGTGAACTTTTCTATATTCACATTTTATAATAAAATGATATCTGAATAACAAAACCGTATCTCAATGTAAAGCTGACTAACTAAACAAAAGAGACATTAAGACAAAAACAAAGAATGATTTGAAAAACAAATAATCATAGCATGTTCTGAGTCAGCTATAACTCATCATTTTAAAAACCAAATCAGTTTCTCATCCTAAATTTCCTATCACAGAGAGTAGAATATCTATTAGGTGTCCCAACCATATTTGAGAGTAACTGATTTGGAGAACAATAAAACATGTAGAGGAATAGAATTATTTTAATAATCATAAAAATATTATTATTAGTTCATCATTATGTTGCCCCATATAAGCATGAGATATAGGTATACCAAAATTTGGATATGATTTAATTAAGGATTTTTGTTAATACACTGCTATTGTGTAGTCTCCAAAAAATTGGTAGGTTCAAGATTTCCTGCATATTAGAAGGACAAAACATGTTAAATTACTCAAATTAGACAACATCTAGATTGAATTAACCGTTAGATAGCAACACATTGTATTTGCTAACTCAGAGAAAGTTAACTTTTACCATTTCCATTTACAACATATCCAAGTACCATGTAGCTAGTGTTAAAAGGTAATGTTGGAAATTTCATGTAGTATCTATGAACCCATTCAATCTGTGAGGTTTTGAGAAGAAAGGAGTGACAGTAGTTAGAACGACTTTTATAACTATTCAGAATTGTGTCATAAAGTTACAGAGTAAACATAAATAATGCTTTCACTGAATTCAAAAACTTACTTCCTTCCAATTTTCATTCTCTACCATGCTTCAAAAACATCCATTCAAATACATAATGCATTTTGGTTAAGTTAAATGTCTTCCCCATATTCATAAAATGAGCATTAGCAGCATAAACTGGGATGCATAAATTAGTTTGTGATTTATGTAAAATACAAAATAGCAAATGTTTTATAAATCAGGACACTAGTCTCTAAAGTAAACACATTAAAATGCTGAAAAAATCCATTTTATTCAGTGCAATGAAAAGAATATTGTTACCATATTTTGTATACAATTTGTTATAACTGAAAAAACATAATTCCTTAGGAAGAGATTCCATCTGAAGAGATAGTAAATTATGCTTCTATTTTTTTTAATATATTGCAATTAAGCATGGCCAAAAATGTCTGCTTTACTCAAAATAGGGTAGAAATTATTATAGCAAGGTATATGTTTAGCTGAAGAAGTTATGTCTCCTTTTTTATGAATGCATAACATGGGTGTTACTATCATAAGCACAGCAGTTAATCTTTTTTCTAGTAAAACATCCTGAACAAAGAATAAAAGGACCTAACATTTCTGAAGTGTTTTCTATTTGTCAGGCACTGGGATATTTTTTATAATTAAATGTTGTTAATTCCACATAACCATTTTAGGATGAGAAGTTTATATTCAGAAGAAAAAGGTTACAATCTGAACATCACACAGCTGGGAATTGATAGAACTGAAATATTGAAACATTGTCTGTCTGACTACAAATTTCACATTTTTTCCCAATATGCCATGCTAATTTCCCACACTAAGTCCTCACTAAGCTAAAGTTCACTCATATTAAAGTGTTGGCATCAAGTTAGACAGCGGTCTATTGGCCTAAAGATAGACATTCAGATCAATGGACTGGAAAGGAGACTTCAGGAATAGATTCACATAAATGATCAACTTTTTTTTTTTTTTAAAGAAAGATGTCAACTCAAGAGGAAAGGATTGTCTTTACAGCAAATAAAGCTGAAAAAAATGGCTATCCATAAGCAATAAAACAACTTCCTAACTGGCACTATAAAAATTATCTCAAAATTGATCAGAGACCTAAAATAAGACCTAAAATTATAAAACTTCTGAAACAAAATATAGGAGAAAATCTTTGGGATCTAGGGTTTAGGAGACAATTTCTTAGACTGTATGTAGAAATTATGAAACATAAAAGTGGCAAATTGAACTTTACCAAAATGAAAAAATGTTTAAAAATATTTCTTTCTCAAAACACAATATTAGGATAATGAAAACAAAAACCACAAATTGGGAGAAAATATTTGCAAAACATATAGATGATAAATTACTTTTTTTAGGTATAGAAAAAAGCATCACCACAATAGTGGATAAACCACTATATACATATATATATACAATTATTTTGTCATGAAAATAATTTCATACATTCTTTATCCAAGATAAACAAAATCCAATATCATATGAGAAGATGCTTAACATCACTTGTCATTAGGAACATACTGAACTACTACTTCATACCTACTATAGTGTCTACAAAAACAAAACAAAATAAAATAAAACCTATACATTTCTTTTTTTAGTGAATAAATTTGACATACACATTGTGTAAGTTTAAGGTGTGTAGACTGTTACTTTGATACAGGTTACTTTGATATATTGTAATATGATTGCCAAGGTAGCAGTATTTATCATGTTACATAATTATAGCACAATATCATTATCTATGCTCATTATATCATGCAATAGATCGCTGTAACTTATTTACTACTCATTTCTGATACATTTCTGATGATAATTCAAATGATATAGCCACTTTAGAGAATAGTGTGGCAGTTTCTTATGAAGTTAAACATATTTCCATTCAGCAATCTCAAAAGCTCTTTCAAAAGAAAGGAAAAGATATATGATCACAGAAAGATTTGTATTTAATTGTATATAGCAGCTTTATTCATAATTGCCAAAAACTGCAATCAACCAAACATTCATCAACTTCTGACCAGATAATTGCACTTAATAGATAACCTGTCAAGAAAAGGAACAAACTACTATACATGTATCAACATAAAATAATCTCAGATTCTGAAAGCATGAAATTACATATTGTATGATTCCATTCATATCATTTTTTTTTAAATGATAAAACTACAGTGAGAGAGAGCAGAACTGTGTTTGTCAGGAAGAAAAAATTGACTATAAATGAGCATGAGAAAACTTCTTGGGGTGAAGGATATATTAATATTTTACATCATGACTGTCATGGTATTCATACAACTGTATACATTTCTCAAAATACTGAATTATATTTTTGAAATTGGTAAATTTTACTGTATGTAAAATTATGCCTCTATAGTACTGACTAAAACAATTAAGGGGGATGATTATTGCTCATAGCTAAAAGCAGTGTAATTAGAGGCTGGATGAGATAAATTCAACTTCCTACAGACTTGAATTTTCTGAAGGTCCAAGTCCTGGAGATATGGAATAAAACCCAAGGAGAGCTTGGTTTTTATGAATCAGAGACTGACATATCAATTATTTTAATGTGTAAAGTTTCTACATACAGGGAAAGTCAGATAAACACAAACTATTTTAAGTATAAAAAAAGATTTAAAAAATATTTCTTTTATTTGATGTCTAAATAAATGGTGTTCATAAAATGGTGGAGACAGGAAAAATTTTAACCTAAGAAATTTTTTCTATATAATTGTTTATGAAAGAAAAACTAAAACGTCAGAGGATGTTACCACATCTTGAGCTTTTTCCTATAATTTTTAACCTACTCTATTCTAATAAGTAATTACTGCATATATTCAATTCACTTATGGCAGAATGCTGGACTAGATTATTATGAAATAACCTGTTACAATGCAATTAAAATATGAATATTCTACAACACATTGTAAATGTATTATTGTGACATAGGAAAATGAAGAAAATCTCAAGAAATAGAATGAGGCAGGTGAGAAAAAGAGAGAGACAGAGAAGTGATATGACGAAAAAGAGCAAGAAAAAGAAAGAGAAGAAGAGGAGTTGGGGAGGAAGACGAAGAAGAATGGTTAAAATGAGAATGGAGTGAGCAATAAACACTCAATTTGGGACGTGCCAAGGTGCAAATGCTGAAACTCATAATTGGAGCTTCGGAATCTTACAGGTGGCCTCGAATTTCCCACCCATATAAAACAAGGAATCTAAAGCACCGTCACATACCTAGCGACAGCAGCAAAGACATAAAAATGGCAGGGGTGTTTAGCCCTCCCTCAAACTTGTTGAACTCACTCATTTTGCTTATGCAAACATTGGACAGCTTCGGTGAATGGCAGTAGATTATCAAAACAGGTGGTGACTCCAATTATAGTTGCTGCTTGAGATTTTTTTCTCTGTTATGGAGCAAATCAACATAGCCTTAGCACATGGGATGCAACAAATGAGCTGGCAATACTTTTTCCTCTGTGTCATTTATCATAGACCCCCAGAAGCAGTTTGGGTGGACAGCAGAAACACGTCATTGTCTTTCTTGAGGCCCTGCCAATTCTTCCTCAGTCACCATCCAGACTGGAGTGAATCTGATTGTTTTATTACCTCCCCGGACATCTTGGTTTCATGGATGGCCTCATACCAAAGGAGCTGACAGAAGAGGAAGTAGCAAAAAGCCTTCATATACCACATGCATGACAAACTATGAAATATGCCTCACCAAATTCAGAGACCCTTCTCTCAGTAGATTTTCTAACAGGTCCAGTGATCTAAGTCATATTAAGATATCTCCTCATGATGAAAATTTGGATAATGGTTCTAGAACTCAATAAACTTACTTAAAATCATTCACTGTACACTCCAAATGGATACATTTTATGATATATAAATTACAGCACAATAAAGTTAAATAAAAATTATCCTGTCAGAGCGAAAAATGAACACTGTGACCCCAAATTCCATAGAGGCCCATTAGATGCAGTGACTAAAAGTCAGGCAACATATACAGTGTCATTTTAATATGCTGTGCGGAACCATTTGCAAGGTAGCCCATAAGGCTACCAGTTTGGGGTGGAACTCAAAATAAGTGACAGTTATGAGGAGGATCCAAATCATAGTGCAAGAAGTTCTACCTTTTGGGCCTTTGACCTGGAAGACACAGTGTCTGTATCATAAAGTGATGTAATGCAGAACCCATGCTGATGTCAATAGGAGAATCACAGCACAGAGCCTTATGGCATTCTTCTCGAAACAACTATTCTTTAAAAAGCATTTCAGAGTGCTCTTTCAGACACTGAACATCTCACCACAGAATCCAAAGTGACTATGCTGAATGAGGTGTCATCCATGAATTGGGTGGTTGCTGAATCTCAAGCTGCGTGGTTGGGTTTAAATAGGAAAACTTCCTGCTTGAGGATTAATTTTATAGATTATTGAGGAGATCTTGAAGACACAAGTAAGTTTCATGACAGAACTCAGATTAGCATAGCACTCAGCTTTGCTGCACTGTCACTTCTTTTATACTATTGTTTATTGCTAAGAATATTTAGGCTATACTCCATTAATAACAACTCCAGTGACTTATGATAACAAAGGTAAATACCATGAAATTGGACGGTAGAAATAAGACCAAGTACCTCATTAATCAATATAGAGGTAAATGGTCTAAATTCACTATATCAGAAACAGAGATTTTCATCTTAGATATAAGAAATGAGTCCAGTGAAATGCTTTTCAAAAGTTGCACACTACAGATATAAAAAATCATGGGAAGATTAAAAGTAAAGGAAATGGAAATAACTTATTTAAATCAGGATTATACCTATCACAAGTCTACTACTACTACTACTAAATAATATTGACTAGCTATATTAATATCAGACAAATTGTATTATAATTTTTAAATGTTATTAAGGATTTGGAGAACTAGTATTAATGGTAAAAAAAATCTGTTTTCCATGAAATTTTAGGCATTCTAAATGTTTATATTCTAATAATACAACCTAGGAATAAGTAATGCAATAATTTATGAAAATGCAAGGGGAAAATGACAATTTCCTACTATGTTCACATTGGAATCTACTCCTCTCACTTAATATAAATAATGTAAGTTCCCTTAAGTCAGAGGTTTTGTCTCTCTGTTTACTACCATAGTCATTTGTATTAGTCCGTTTGGGCTACTATAACAAAATACCACTGGGAAGCTTATGAATAAAATAAATTTATTTCACACAATTCTGGAGGCTAAAAGTCTGAGATCAGGGTGCCAGGATTTGTCGGGTGAGGGCTCTCTTTCCAGCTGCAGACTTCGGGAGCTCCGTGTGGTCTGTTTTCCAAGAGCACTAATCTCATTCATGAGAATTCCACCCTCATGATTTAATATCCTCCCAAAGGCCATACCTCAAAATACTATCATATTTAGGGGTTAGTATTTTAACATGTGAGCTTTAGGAAGGCACATTCTGATCACAACATCATTTAATACAAAGAAGGTACTCCACATCAACTGCTGAATTAGTAAATTATTGGTGGGTTCAACAGCAAAAATATTAGTAAAAGTATAAAATACAGAAAATAAGCTTGACTTAATGGACATATAGGGATTCCAGCATCCCATTATAGGAGAGCAAATTATCTTTGCAAGTCAAATAAAATACTTACAAAAGTTTGGTCATTAAGCAAACACTTAAAAAAGATTTTCAAAATTTGCAACATACAGTCTCCATGAACTTAAAATCGTGCAATTAATTTGGAAATAAATGACAAGTAAATTTAAAAATAAAGTTGTAAAATATTCATTTGTAAATAATTCAGAAGTCAAAAGTAAAGAGATTTTTAAGTATTTGGAAATTAACATTATGTTAAACAATACAAAAAATTTAAAATATATAGCATTTACTATATGAAGTAAAAAACAAAAGAACAGAATAAGTGCCAGAAAATTAAAAGAGAGAAGTAAACAAAAATATATAAAAATTAATTTACTAGATAAACACAGATAGAATTAATATTATCAACAGAAACAAGAGTTTATTCTTTGAGATAAAAGAAAACAAAAGAGATGATGTAAATGAGAATTATTAAAAATAAAAAAGGGAATACAATTACAAGAGAAAATTCAGAAATGAATCTCAAGAATGCTATGGATATACATTTGAAAATTTAAAGGAAATAGAAGAGTTCTAGATAAATCCGACTTGCTAATATTGATTTGAGAATAAGTAAATATCCAAATACCCTCAGTATCTTAAAAAAAAAAGTACCAATAATTAAAAACTTAAAGCAAACAAAAACAAAACAACAACAAAATAGGCACAAACTTCTAAAATAGAATTCTATTAAATTTCCAAAAATGTATTCCAAGATTATAGAAAATTTTAGAAAATAGAAAGAAGGAATATTTACCCACTTTTTCAATTTGAGGCCACTATGAACATAATTGCAATAATCCTAAACAAAATATTAGAAACAAAATGCTACAAAATATCAAGTTCATTGTACCAGGTCAGACAATTAAGTCCGCAAACTCATCCTAGACAAAGTACTACCTACCTCATTGCTGAATATCACTATGGCCTCCTTCGGAGTCCTCCATTTGGTAAGCTATGAGTTTCCCAAACGCCAGAGCCTAGTTCACACTTCAAAGCAATTTTGGAATTCTTTTTCTGGAATGGCCATCAGAGCTGTCATGGTATTATCCTTGATGCCCTGAATGTCATCAAAATGTCTTCCTTTCAATATTTCCTTTATCTTTGGGTAAAGAAAGAAATCATTGGGGCTCAGATCAGGTAAGTAGGGAGGGTGTTCCAACACAGTTATTTGTTTACTGGCTAAAAACTCTCTCACAGACAGTGCTGTGTGAGCTGTTGCATTGTTGTGGTGCAGATCCATGAATTGTTGGCGAAAATTTCAGGTCGTTTTTGTCTAACTTTTTCACACAACCTTTTCAGCACTTCCAAATAGTAAACTTGGTTAACTGTTTGTCCAGTTGGTACAAATTCATAATGAATAATCCCTCTGATATCAAAAATTTTAGCAACATCACTGTAACAAGTCTTAATTGTCAGACCTCGTACACTATGACCAAGTTTGATTCATTCTAAGAACTCAGAGTTATGCTAATAATAAAAATCCACTTATATAATCCCCAATATTAACAGATTAATAAAGAAAAATAATATGCTAACTTAAAAAGTACAATTAAAATATTTGAAGAAAATCAACACCTCCTCATGATTAGAAAAAAAATCTTAATAAATGAAGACAAGAAAATATATTAAACTTGATAACATGTATTTACAAAGAAACCTTAGCTGATATCACTTATGATGATAAAGTGTTAGAATCTTGCCCCGTATAATCAGCAATGAGACCTGACTATTGCATATCATAAATATGATCCACATTAATGCTATGAGAGAGAAAAAACAAATAATAAGTACAAAATTGAAATAGAAATAAAATGGTGTCATTATTTACAAATATCAATGGGTACTTGGTAAATATAGAGAATCTTTAGACAGGTCATTACAATTAATGATACAAAGAAATCATCCTGAAAAGGCTATATACTGTATGATAATAACTACATGACATTCTGGAAATGGTAAAACTATAACAACAGTAAAAAGATCAGTGTTTGTTGTGGTTCATGGGGAAGGCGTATGAATAGTTGGAGCATGAGGTGTTTTTTGAGCAGTGAAATTATTCTGTATGATACTTTAATGGTGGATACATAACATTATCAGGTATCTTTCCACACTTTGGAGAGCCCTTATAGGCAATTCAGCCTTGTTTCTGCAAGTTTTGTTTTATCCTTATATTCCCTTTTCTAAGGTCAGGAATACGAGTCTGACCTACATCATGAATTTAACTTGTATTCTGTTGTAATAAGTCTTTCACCGATTATCCTTTTTTCTTTATTTCTTGCTATAATGAATCTAGTTATGCTGCACATTATACTAGAATCTGAAGAGACCAGGGTAAGCAAAAAGATACAGTGTTTTTCTTCTCATGGAGCTTAGCATTTAGTTAAGAATGTCAATACTACACTACACTTCATCTTTGATAATATTACAAAGAAATTTGGATGACGTTATTATAGCCTATAATAGATGTATATGACTTTGTGATTTCAGAGAGACCTTCTGTTAGGAAGCCTTGGGCGGCATTTGAAAAACAATTTAGAGTTTACAGGGTAAAGGGGAGAGGGAGTATGAAGTGGTTAAGGATTTGAATGAAAGCCACTGTGGCTGCAATGAGCAAACTGACGGGAGTGTAGGTGAAATAGGGTTAAGGACTAAAGCCAAGTTCAGGCCACGCAAGTCCTTGTAGGCAATGTTGAGATCTTATATTTTGTTTGTTATTGTTTTCTTTTTTTAAAATTTTAAGAATACTGAGAAATTGAAACTCTGTGTGTGTGTGTGTGTGTGTGTGTGTGTGTGTGTGTCTGGAGTGGGTGACACAATTAAACGTGAGTTTTAAAAAGCTCAGTATGCAATTGATGCAAAATTTAGATTCCTCCTTTTCTTGTCCAATCTTTCCAAAAACATGAAGGGTTTCCACCTACTGATATTCTTCTTCAAAAGTATATCACTTAGTGCTTGCTAGCATTCATTTTGAACACCAGTCTCTGCCTGTCTTCCTATATTTCCTCTCATCATTTTGTTTGGGTCTTGGCCCAAATGAATTGGTCTAATATTTGATGTTCATATATATTTTTTTTTAATCCAGCTATCCCACCACTCACTTAACTTCCTAGATCCACTTTAGCATCTTGAAGAACCAATGAAATCTGAGCTCACATTTTAAGTACACATGCTCTTGCTATAGAGATTTTTAAAAAATTTCTACCATATGAAAGCAGATATTTTAGTCTACTTTGCTGTATATTTTTTTAATCATTTGAAACCAGAAATTGGAACAAGAATAACTACTGGGAATTAGCCTAAATTCAGGGAAACACTTAATTTCTTTTGATCTAATTTCATCCTAGGGCAATGCTTTTTGACAGCATATGGTTTGGATTTGGCATAAGAGTAGAAGCATGCTGAAATCACTGTTTAGGGATTCACAGGCCTTTAATATAGAAATGTTACAGTCATATTTGGTCAAAGATTACAGAAGCATATTTCCAGAGAATGCTACAAGGTGTGAAATGTACTAAAGAATACAGTAATGAAACCCCAGGACCACAATTCAGCAACAATTATTAGGCAATCTACTATATTTCAGGTAATGTATTACACATTAGGGACATAAAGATTTTGAGGTTTTGGTCCCCTGTTACAATTACAACTTTGACCTAGTTCTTTCCTCAAACAGCTCATATTATAAAGGTAGAAAAGATACCTAATTATAGGATGTTAAAGTACTAGCCAAGCAATTTTGTTAAAAAGGCTATGAGAGTCTTGGGAAATAAGCTATTTGCTTTGGCAGTGAGGGAGAGAAAAGGTATTACGGTAGGTGACATTTAATCTGGGGTGGAAAAAATGAACAAGTGTTTCTAAGAGTGTGGGATGACATTTCAGGTAAATGGAGAGATAGATGCCAAAGTAGAGAGAGACATGTGAAGTTGTATGGTAAGGCACCATCATTCAGGAGTACAAAAAAATTATGTGCAGGCAGATAATCAAGGATTCAGAAGTTAAAAAGACAGTTTTGTGCCAATTCACAAGGAATACAGGATAAATAGTCATGCCTAGCTTCAAAACAATTTAAGCTATGATTGGATTAAGGTGATCTTGAATTACAAGTAAGCCTAACTACTTTACAATCACAAAAATACATTCTAGAAGAAGATAATATCTTAGGTCTCAATTTATCTCTCTAATATAACTGTCAGCACACAGTCCAAAATAAGCAGGCATACAAAGAGACAAGATGTCATAGTTGATACCTAAAGGAAGAATAAGCAAAAAATGGAGTTATCAGATATGGATTCTAAAAAGTAATGTTAGATATGTTAGAAAATGTAAAAGACAAGATAGAAAATTCCAACAGTTAAATGGAAACTATTTAAATATTTAATGAATATTCTGGATTTAAAAAATGTATTGGTGAATTTATGCATTTAATAGATGGATTTGACACTGATTAGACACAATAGAAAAGGTAATGTGAGAACTGAATAAATAGATAAAAATAAGTATGCAAAACAAAGAACAGAAAGGCAAAATTAGAAAAACAGTGAAAAGTGAGAGAGATGTAGGAAATACAATTCATGATAATCTGTGTCCTCAAAAACAGGAGAGAGAAAATGAGAAAAAAAAAAAACCACAAAACAATATTTGAAGAAATAAAGTAGGAAATAATTAGGTCAACTTTAAACAGCGATTTACTTCTGCCAAATAAATCTTAAAAGTAGAATATAAAAAGATTACATTATATTGATTCCAAATAAATTATTTATGTCTCAGAACAAAACCCAACAATATTTACAAGAATTCAGTGGTATTTATCATTGTTGTATCCAACAAGGTGAAATTCACATTCTAATTAAAGATTAATGGACATGGGAAGAAGCAACAAAATACTTTAAATTAGGAGAGAAATCAATAAATCAAGTTGATCAAGAACTAACACAGATTTTAGATTTAGCAGATAAAGATATTAAAATAGTTATTAAAGATCTTAAACCCTATTCAATATATTAAAAAATAAAGTAGAAACATTGAGCATATTTTAGAAGACCCAAATGAAACCTAAGGAGATGAAAACTTCATTAACTGAGAAAAAAATACACTGAGTTAATTAAAGTTTCACAAAAACTATAAGAAAATAAAACTAGTGAACTTGACAATATAGCAATAGACACTGTCCAAATTAAACAAAGCAAGAAGAAAAATAACATTAAAACGAAGAGTATCAGTGTGCTCTGGGACAAGTTCAGTTGATTTGACACAGGGGTAATTGGATTCCCCAAAGGGTAGTATAGAAGGAGACAATAAAACATTCATTGAAGAAATAGCCTGTGATTATCCAAGTTTGATTAAAACTATAATTTCAGATCCAGGAAATTCAGTGCAACAAAGTATAATATCACTTGAAATAATGTGATAAGTTATCATATATACAATAAACCCTAAAGCAACCAATAAGAGTTTATAGAACAAGAAATAAACTTCAAATATAAAGGCACAGGCACTTTAACAGTAAAATGATGAAAAATACATACCATGTTAACTTTAACCAAAAGAAAACTGGGATAGCTATAATTAATATAAAAAATAAGATTTTAGAGGAAATAGTACACTGTTTCCCCCGAAAATAAGTCCTAGCTGAACAATTAGCTCTAATATGTCTTTTGGACCAAAAATTAATATAATAAAAATTAATATTAATACATGACCCGGTCTTATACTAAAATAAAATTGGAATCTTATATTAATTTTTGCTCCAAAAGATGCATTAGAGCTGATGATCTAGCTAGGTGTTATTTTCGGGGAAACACGGTATTGCTAGAAATAAAGAGATAAATAAATAAATAAAACCTATAATGATTGATAGGTCAATGCATAATTTCTAATAGGCACACAAGTATCTGGCTATTTCATAGTATTAGAAATGTCTGTATATTTCCATGTTATAATATATATATCTACTTACATAAATTAATTTCATTTCTATTTTAAATTAAGGACATATCTATGAATTTTATTTTATTACAGAAACGGAGCATTATAAAATATATGCTATTAAATATTGGTGCTGGTGCAGCATGGATGAATCTCAAAAACATGCTAAGTGAAAAAAGCCATATCAAACGAACAAACAGAAAAAAACATACTGTATGATTGCAGTTATATAAAATTTGGGAAAAGATAAAATTAATCAGAGAAAGAGAGTAGATCAAAAGTAGTTTGAAAAAAGAGAAAAGACATATCAGGATTGACTGCAGTGGAGAACAAGACTTCTTTATCAGGTGCTGCAGATGTTCTATATCATGATTGTTGTGGTGGTTGAATAGATAGATATATACACATATTTATCAAATCTCATTGAACTATATGCTTAAAATATTTTCATTTTATTTTAGGTAACTTATATATCAACACAATTTATTAAAACATTTATGATAGAACACATAAAAGGAAGGTATTGGTTCTGACAAGTTTGAGAGCTTTTGACTTAAATCCCCGTACTTCCAAACATTTACTGAGCTCATTAATTCATCTATGTTCACCTCCTTTTCCCATCACTAGAAGTTGGTAGAAAGATCAAATTATTCATCAGTGTTTTTTTTTTGGTTTGTTTGTTTAAATATATAACAACTACTTCATTGCCCAACAAGCTACATACAGTCAAACAACCCAAATAGCACATCAAGGTGTTTTGCTAAACAAGTATAAGTCTCGGGGTTAAGAAAAACTGCCATATGGTTTAAAATGGAAATGTTTTGCCCTCAATGTTATAAAATCAATTACAAAAGAGAATCAAAGTTATCTCAAGAAACTTTGGGTTCTATTTCTTCATATACACAGAGAGATAGAAATATGTTTATTTATTGCCATTTATAGATGAAGGTGGTGACAGAACACTGGTAAAGTAAAAAAATTGAGGAATTTTCTGCTTTAATAACATGAGATGATTTTCTGTTTTTCAACCCCTCATTATGATCAGTAAAACTAACTTTCAAAATGGTTGTTAGACAAACAAAAACTCATAGACACAGACAACAGTATGGTGGTTATCAAATGGAAAGGGAGGTGGTGGGGTGGTAGAAGAGAGTAAAGTGGGTCAAATACACGGTGAGGGAAGGAGACTTGACTTTGGGTGGTGAACACACTATGCAATATACAGACAATGTATTATAGAATTGTACACTTGAAACCTACATAATTTTGTTTGCCAATGTCACCCCAATAAATTTAATAATAATAATAATAATAATAATAATAATAATAATAAAAAGTTGAGGCTTCAGACAAAAAAAATGGTTGTCAGAATAAGAATGAAAGACCGTGTGTTGACAGAGCTGAATATGTATTTATATAGATCTTTATTCACTCACAGACACTTTCAGCTCAGCAGTGTTCCTTTCTAGATTGAACCTCTCAAGGAGATGATTATAAAATCAGAAAACGATGTCCCAGGTTTTCAGCCTAGCATTTACAAGAACTGTTGAATATCTATGATTGAAAATAATTGCAAAATATATCAGAATGATTGCTGAATCAAGCTGTGCTGTAACTGTTACCAAGTTACCACACATTGCCGATGAGTTTATACTTAGACTATACTCAAATTATGCTTGTGGGGAATAGATTAATATATATTTGATTAATGTTATCAGGAGTGAATTATAACATTCTAACTAAAATACAACTTTTATTAATAATAATATGAAATGTTAGCTACATCCTTCACAAATAGTTGATAGGTCAAGATGAACAAGTGAACCTCACTTTAGCCAACCATCTAATCCCTGTGGACGCACTCTCACTGAGGGCTGGCGCTGCACTGGAAAACACCCACGTGCTTGGAGGCTAGAGCATCTCTGCTTTCCGTCTTTGAAACTACTTCCTAACAGAATTTAAGAGATTCTGGGATGCAACTTATAGTATCTAAAGAAATTAAGATCCTAAATTAACTGCTACAGGTCTTATTGGTTGGTAGCATAAACCACTGAGCAGAATATAAATGTGTTAAACGTATTTAACACATATGTGCTCAAATGTTTGCATGTTGATAGTATCAAGGGATATGTGTTGCACATATATGCTTGAACCTATAATACATATTCTATTACACTCAATTATGTCTCACAGGGTCTATTAATGCCTAATGCGTCTGATATAGTATATAAAATTAAGCATATTATAACATCTATGTTTTACATATGTGTATGTGTGTGTGATTGTGGGGACAGAGCCCCAGAGAGCAGTTTCCAGGTTCTCGGCCTCATGTGGAAAGGTGCTGGCTCAGGTAGTAGATGGCCATCAGCTGTGGCTGGTTGGCTGTCAGCTGTAACCATTGAGCCATTGGCCACTAATATAACTGCCGCGGCTACGGAGGGAAGTCGAGGAGAGAGAGGAGAGTGGAGGAGAGTGGAGGAGAGTTGGTCGGTTGACAGCAAAGCGGACAGCAGGTCGCACGTCATGTAAACCCAGCCTCCAGTGAGAGCATAGTGGTATGACTTCCCTACCTATGGCTCCGTGGGTGTTCCTTTTTGGCCTCACCACATCCTGCGTTCTTGTGTGGGGAGCGGGACCAGAGACCCCGCCTGACACCCCGCATGACAGTAATAATACTTCTTGTGTGGGTTTTCAATCTCTTCTTATCCCATTGAGTAAAAGTTTAGTTTAAGGAAAAAATATCAATAAATAGAGTAACAGGAATGGAAAATTAAGGTTTATTTGCTTTAAGTGTATTAGTTGTCTCATTTAATCCTCTTAACAACACTGGGAAATAGGTAACAGAATGTCCATTTGCAGGTGAAGAAACCAAGGATTATAAAATAGTTAAGAAGCATTTGTGGTTCTTAGATTTAGCAGATACGGATATTAAAGCATTCTGAGCTATGCAAGTACAAAGAAAGCACAGCTTATTGGTTAAATAAGCTTGTCATCCAAACCAAATATTTAATTTTTGTAAATTTCCAACAATTGAAATTATCAAGGCACTTCTTCCCAATTCTGAGATAATCAGGGTCAGAGAAGTTTAGTCAAGATGTTTCACACAGGTAAGCATTCATTAACATGAATGACACGAACCAATGCCAGGTGCCATGATAAAAAGGCCAAATAGTGACCTGGAATTCAATACCACTGAATGTTTTGGCATTCTAGTGAGATAAGGGAGATTAAAACAAACAAACAAAACAACCTCTATTGTTCAAGTAAACCATTAAAATTAGAGTTACCCCTTTAAATGACTAACATAATTTATACCAAAAGAAATATGAAAGCTGTCACTGGGATAAATTAGTATTAAAAGTCAAATGCATATCCACTTAATTACTTGATCAATTACTTAATGTTTTTAATGATATTTTTTCTTATTCCTGAATACTCAGAAGGTTTTGATAGGCTTCTCGATTACATCTTGTTCTCAACAGATATCAATAGCATGATGGAGCCCCTTGTTCTTCTCACAAAGACCAATATAATGGGCTCTATTTGGGAATTCCCCAAACTGAAAAGCCACCTAGCAGACAATACAATAGGCATCTATAACTTTTGTTGTCCAGTTATCTCCATTGGAAGTTATTTTAATTCACTATATAGTGATTCTAGAGACTTAGCCTCATTGTTTGATAGTTTACTGAATTTAAAAAAAAAATAGGTCTTTAATGATATCTTTCCTGTGTTTTTTTTTTTAATGTAAGAGATGAAGAAGTGTGCAGTTTATCCCAGATCGTGTTTTTGTGCCCGTAAGAGACTTTTTCCCAGAGTAACCATGATCTGACAATGTTTGTAGTCTAATTACTTATCAAACATTATACAAATAATTCTTAAAAGAACTATGGAGCATATGACAAAAAAATAAGCCAAGTAGTCCTTAGAAATGCACACAATCACAGAAACATATACACAGCTATGTTTATTTATTATATTGCTTTTACAGGGTTCAGTTGCTAGTTGTAAAATTTTTATGTAATTTTTTTCTATCAGATTACTTTAGTTTATGGTTAAGAACTTGAAAAAAAGAGTTGATGGCTTTAAAAAAAAAGACACCAGTCTTAGTAAATAATTATAAATGTATTTTATATGTTCTCTATGATCCTTGCCAAATCTCTGTGACATAGATGTTATTGTTACACTCATTATATAGATAAGAAACCTGAGGCTAAGAGGCTGTGTATTGTCTTTGGTCCAATGTAATTAACATTTAAAGAGTGACCTTGAACCCAAGTCTTCTGTCTCTACAGTCAGCACTTTACCTAATGTAGCATAAATAAAAACAGAAAAAAAATATTTCCTCCCTTCTTTTCCTTTCTTTTCTTCTTTCTTCCTTTCATCAACCTATCCTTTTACTGATGACTTTTTTTTTGCATACATAAGGTAATATAAACAGGTAAAGTATATTCTATATTGTAGCCATTGCTCATTGAGGAATAACTCTTCCACTCTATTGGTTGTTCTCTACCTGGAATCTGATATATTAGCTAGTTCAATTTTAAAACACTTACAATTCTTCACTCTGTTTACTATAAATTTATTCAGCAAGAAGATGCAATCAAAATACTCCAAAAATGTAAGTTACCCAAAATGGTACTTTCATTCACTTGCATATAGTAGTTACTCAATAAAATATAGTGTAGGTTTTGAACTCACTAGAGTTGCTTAAATATAACAATTCAGCTTCATCAACTAGGGAATATAGTAATAATAATGGAATATAAATTAGATAGCATTAACTGCCTGTTAAAGAATGTAAATTGGCTATAACAGAAAAGGAGCAAAGTAAGGATTGCAAATACTGTCAAAATACAAGAGTCGTGTAAATATCAAATGCTATTGATTTATTATATAAGCCTTACCTTTATATTTGTGAGAAAAAGAATAAAAGTTATATATATTCTGCAATAAATGGATGCCACAAATTTGCACCACCCATATTATAACCTATATTATAACCACCCATATTATAACCATATATATAATATGCTTGACAACTCATTGAGTTCTGTCAGATATCAATTTCTATCACTAGTGAGTAATGAAAGCTTTTAGCCAGTGGCAAAATCAAGATTAACCACTACTACAAACTGATTGAAGTGATTCCATTGAATGTCTCATCTCCTTATCAGGAAAATATTTACATGGGAAAAAAATAAAAGTTTGCTATAAACTTTTTATTATTATGAGTTTGTCCTAAGGGTTCTACAGATCTGTCTCAGAAAAGAAATAAAAAACTGTAAAAAGAAAAAAAAGTAACTTTTGAAAAGTTAAAAGAAAAATGAAGCTGTATTTTCAGGTATTAAATTGAAATATGTTGTGATTAAAATGAAATTACATCATCTAATTTTATTTTTTCTGATGACAATAAAAACATATGCCCAGTCAATATGATTATGAATGTGTACAAATGGGATTGGGTTGTGTGGCTCTGGAGCTGCATTTTTGCTAGATTCTAGTACTTCTAATATTTTTCTTCAAAGGTTAACACTTTTCTGGCAATTAAAATAATGTAAGGCATTAGTTTTCTTAACCACATCACTGATATCTCAATGATTCATGGCACACTGATAATGTCTGAGTCCTTGGTTTCTGGCTATTCACTTCTAAATGCCAAATGCAAAATAGAAAGACTCATAAAATCACTTTGATTTTTTGCATGTAATTATCTCAATTGGACGTACAGTCTTTAGAGAATAAGAGATCATACAGGTCAGTCCTTTTCAAATTGTACTTTGAGAGAACCCTATTGTAGACATCCTTGGACACTGGACCTTAGCAGGAGTAAAGATAATGGGTAATGGGAATACAGTGTCCAACGCAAGTCTCTCTATGCTGTGTTTTGCTTATTAACCATTCTTATATGCCTATCATTCAAATGGATAAACTAATGGGACATATGATCTGATCATGGAATAGAAAATTCATAGTCACAGATAATAGCACTTATATGACAGAGAAAATCTAATAATGAACAACTGCTAATCATAGTACAAAAGAGTGGACGCTAGTGGCATTGGAACTCAACTGCATAAGTTTGAAACCCAGCTTGGTTACTTAAAGTTAATATATGTAAAACCTTTAAAGAGAATATAGTACATATTAAGTGTTCCAAAAAATATCACCTATTATTGAGAAAGTGTGTGTGGTGATTGTTGCTTTATGCTTACTTTAATAGAACTCCAAGTATATGTATTTTGGGAACACATAAGAATGAATTTTCCCTTAGTCTTTGATATGCATTATATGGACATTTTATAAACACTAAAAAATAAACACAGCCTCAAAGAGTTTTCAAATTAAACTTGAATTTCTAGGACTCCGAGTGTTCACTCTTAAGCCTCTTTTTTTTTTTTTTTTAATTATGGAAGGCTTCATTTAATCAGTAATCACTTTAAGTCCACATCTAGAGTACAAATAAAATCAGAAACCTCCAATATTTCCTTCAATTGATTCGTAAAGTGTTGATTCACAAAGTTTTATACAAAGAGGAATCACTGAGGTGGGTTTTCTAACTGCCAATTTTAGTTCTCAGCATGAGTAATTCTTAGGATATAGATAACCAAGAGACAATACCTGAAAAATATTCTGCAGGATATAAGACAATTTATGCATATAGGTTTACTTAATACATGCTGAGTTATGATTTCTCCTTTGCTCAGAGCAAAACTTGATGCATTTCTAAAAGTTCTGAATCACCTGTATCCAACTTTAGGTGTAGAAGTGAAGGGAAATTGGATAAATTAGAGTTATTCACCTGGACAGATGCCAAAGCTACTACATGTCATTAGCATTGTAAAATTTCACAACTGTTGTAAAAGTTTATCAGAAAAAAAGACACAGGGCTGGGGAGTCTGTGTAAGCGGAATTTAGTAGAACATTAGTTACATACAATCCACCTTTGATATGTGGGAGTAATGACAGGGCGTGGGAAAGGACCGATATGAGTCCAAATAATGGAAAACAAAAAAGTGCACTAATCTTTTGATTACTGAGGGGAAGATTAATTGGTTAAACCCCAGCGGGCAGCTGATCCTAGAACAATGATGAGGCATCTGTTTGCCAGCCATTTGGTTCAAATCCTTTGGGCTGATCCACATTTGCATCCAAGGAGAGTAGAGGAGAGGAAGTAGGAGGTACGTAAAAATGAAGAACAGGCAAATTATAATCAGTGCTAATCAGATGTTGCCTAAATTTTGAAGAACCCCTCTGTGCTTTAGCATAGCTAGTTTACATTCCTTAAGCACTCTGTAGATAGAGTATACCCTATATAAGAATGAAAAATACTGAATTACTGATATATAGGACAAAGTAATTTATAGACTACTGACTATAGTACTCACACATTTGTATATTCTACTTTCTTTATATAGATTCCAATAGTAACTCTATAGACTCTAAAGTAACTCTTCATAAATTACCTTTTTGTACATATTTGCTATACTAATATATAACAGGTAATTATAAATAATATATAAGGCTCCCCCCAGCCAAAAATAAAGTTTTATATTTTTCCATTAAAACGTTATACAAATTGCCAGGTCATTAAATCATGCATCAAAGAAGACACTTATTAATGCAGTCAATAAGTAATGATGATCTTTCTACTGCCTTGCTAGGATCTATGTTATAGGACAGAAATACAGGGATGCATAAAAGAAATATGGCCTCAGTCATTATTTAGATTAATTCTATTGGGAGAAATGACATCAAAGCATGTAAAACAAACACGTAAAATAATTACAAATTGAAATAAGTGCATTATGGGTATTAAAGAGAAAAACACAGGCCCAAAATAACATCATTTGTGCTAAAGCCCATATTAAACCTAGATTTAATACCTGGCCTAACTGCTGTTTCCTAGAAATATAATTTTAATCAACTAGTCTAGAATTTTCTGGTCAAGAACCAGTAAGGTAATCTGTCATATCATGTGGGCCCTCTCCATCCCCCAAAGAAGGAACTGGCAACTTACATGATATAAACCCTTGCAG
Source organism: Rhinolophus ferrumequinum (assembly GCF_004115265.2). Lineage (NCBI taxonomy): Eukaryota > Metazoa > Chordata > Mammalia > Chiroptera > Rhinolophidae > Rhinolophus > Rhinolophus ferrumequinum. The sequence goes on along the minus strand of NC_046288.1, from coordinate 20,202,086 downwards.
TTCCCTCCCCTCCCAAAAGAAGATGACTTGTTGGTCTGAAAATAACAGTTTCTTTTATTTTGTTAAAAGCTCCCTTGCCCCCCACTCTTCTTCCTTCCATTTTGTACAATTCCCTCAGAATGTCCTTCTAAATGATGCCTGGGATACTGCCAGATTTGTAAATCATTAATAAAGCCAATTAAATCTTCAAATTTACTCAGTTGAATTTTGTTCTTTATCATGGGAAATATGCTGGAAATGAGTTTTAGAAAAATCTAAGGACTTATTTTGGATAGACTAATTATTCACTGAGGCCAAGACCAAAAGGATGAGATGGACGTGTAAAATATCAGGGAAAGGAGGAAAATCATATGAGAAAGCTCTGAGGATCTAAAGTGCTCTTTTCTCTGTCTCTCTCTCTCTCTCTCTCTTCCCCCCTCCTTTCTTTCTTTCTTTCTTTCTTTCTTTCTTTCTTTCTTTCTTTCTTTCTTTCTTTCTTTCTTTCTTTCTTTCCTCCCTCCCTCCCTCCCTCCCTCCCTCCCTCCCTCCTCCCTCCTTCCCTCCCTCCCTCCCTTCCTTCCTTCCTTTCTCTCTCTCTCTTTCTTTCTTCCTTTGTTTTTGTAAATATAAACAGTTAATTTAAATGTTGTAGGAGAAAAAATGACACTTAAGTGTACATGGATATCAATATAGAAAGGGAATATAGTGTGGGATCATTGTTTTGAAATATTATCCATGTTATGCATGTTAATATTGCTTTCTTCAAATTCTTCCCAATTGGAAGATGCTCATTCTTGTCTATTACACCTTCCGCAAACCCAGGGTAGGGACAATGTCACAGCCTTCCTGCTCTCCATTCCTAGTCTCCTCTATGGTTCTACAACCTCACGCCCACCCTCATTCCACTTCTAAAATCTGTGTACAAATTATTTCCCACCCTCATAGCTTCAATCATCCTGGGCTTGTCTCTCCTCTACCATGTTATTTGGGAACTTTGACTCCCATAGTTTTCTTGTTAAGTCCAGTTCCTGTCATTATCTTGAGCAGTTTTAGCATCTTTGTTGATGACCTATTTAACACTTTCACTGAACGATCTCGGGAATCAAAAACCAGGGTTTAAACTTTCATTTTGTCATTCAGCACACAATTAGATAAGTTTTCTGACTTCAGTTTCCCCCTCTGTGAAATAAGGATACACACACACACACACACACACACACACACACACACACACATATATTTTCAATGGTAGTTGTAAAGTTGTAAACTGATGGTAGAAGCATCACATTTATATGTAAAGCTACGTCATAATCTTATTCAAATGTCTCTTGTAAAATTATCTTTACTCAGTGACAGTTACTTGGTCAACCAAATCATATGACCACAATTTATATTTTGTGTTATTTGTGAAGATTCAATTTTGGGATATATCCTCTGATTGTATCTTTCACATCACAAATTCCTTGATCTTATTCACTCTCTTAATCTTTTAAAACCATCCTCCTGTTCATGTAATCATTCACCTTCCTTTTATTTCACTGTCCCTGATACTGTGCATAAATAAAAAGGAAGAGGATGATGAGTTTCTTTACTATGTCATTTCTGAGCTTGAGGTAGTCTATGCTCTACCAATGGTTTCTCACCAGAGCCTAATGGTCCCCACATCACTCAAAGGTAGTTTTACAATGATGTGTGGGATGGTGGGTTGTTATTGACATTTAGTTTTTAGGATAGGTATGGGTAAACATCCTTAAGATATAGACAGGCTCATGAATCTAAAATTCGACCTCCAAAATGCCAATAGAGCCCCTAATTGAGAGCACTACTGGATATGCAGGACTTTTGTTCATGACCTGGTTCTTATTATTATCTTTTTTTAAAAAATATATACAGCCACTTTACTCAAAACAGCCCCGAACTGGAAATAGGTGAATGCTTAAACAAACCCATAATATACAAGATCCTAGAGATGGTCACTTGGAAGAGATTATGTTAAACTACTTTTGTAAAAACACGTATGAGTGTGTGCATGTAAGTGCGCATGCACACATGCTTTCAGTTTGTAAATCCGCTGAATATTAGATTAAATCTCCTGGCACTTTGTTCTAATCTTTCCTAGCATTTTACATTTGTCAAAATAATGTTCTTTTTTGCCTTTACCATATGTGCAAAAGAGGAAAAAATGAATTAATAAGTGACTAATTTATTCTCCCCCCCACCCCCGATATTCTCCTCACCCAATTTGTAAAGTGTAAAACTTGGAATGTGTAAAAGAATATGTGATTATCTGCTGTCTTCACACTTGGCCTGAAATGAAACTATTTCAACCTAAATGCAGTCACAGCCCACCTCCTTAAATGTGCTTCATACTTCACTTCTACTGTTGATTATTCCCTAGAGAGTAGCACATGGTATCACTAAATTTTCCACCTCTAAAAATATAGATGCCTAGTGTAATCTCAAAAACTGTTAGAAAATAAATAGTAGGCTATTCAGCTGTCACCCTGACTTCTATGCTATTCTCTAAGAGAATGATTTTCTATTATTTGGCACAAGTATTTTACTCCGTAGAAATAAAACTTTCTTTGAGGTATGAGCGAGCATCTGCTCCCTCTTGAAGTCAATAGGAGTTAGATTGTGTATTGAGGGGCATCACTTATGGGGTGAATGCCATGTAACTGGGCCAACAACCACTCATCTTCCCTGTGTTTTTGCTGCATTCCAATTTTCTAACATTTTTTCTTATGAAATATTTCAACCAAAAAAATATATACAATATAATATAAATGCTGTGCATAGCACCCAGTTCTGTTAAATATTAATATTTTACATTTTTGAATTCCATTATTTTTAATGAAGTAATAGATAACAGAATCAGTGGACGTTTTCTGCATCTTTTCCTATTCCATTGCTGCCCATTTTCCCCGGAGTACATTGTAATAATGAATTATTTAAAATTTCCAATACTACACTTACGTTTATATTCGCTTTATATACATATATACACATGCACACAATGCAAAGAATTGTAATGTGTATGTTCAATTTCATATAAATGCCATTATTTTTTCTTTTATCTTCATTTTCTTACTTAATATTATATTATGAAGTGTTATTTTCTTTGAAACATGAAAATCTAGTTTATCCATCTTAAGCTCTGTATAATATGTAATTATATCAATAACACAAATATGTATTTATGCATCACTTTTTTATTTAGGCTATTATTTCATTCCAAACAATATTCTGTGTTGTACACATGTATATATTTTCTTTATCAGTGGACTCCACAAACTTTCGATCATGACTTATAATAAAAAGTATGCATACTATACTATATTATGATCCCTCCCTCCTTCCCCAGCCCCCAATCCAAGACATACAAACACACTCACGTGCACAAACCGAAACAAAATATTCACGGTATATTAATTATTCTTATGCTTGAAATATATCTTCGTAGTTCTTTTGTATTTAATTTCATTCAATTTAATTACATAAGATGCTGATCAAGATCCATTTTTTTGGGCTCTATAACCCAGTAATGATGTCATAAATCACAGTGTGAAAAACACTACTCTAAAAATAATCTTAGAAGAGAAATTGCTTCTTCATGGAGTACACTTTAACATAAAAGTAATCTATTTATAGATAAAGTCTTCCAATGTAAGTCAAAATGGTAAAAACATTACCAAAGGGCATCCAGTGAGTGAGAGGGAGAGAGAGAGAGAGAGAGAGATTTAATTTAAATATGTGACCTGTACAACCAAACTGAGAGTCTACTATCCACTTTTTGATTGAGCTGAAGTAAACTTTATATTTCTTTCACTTTAAACAATTTTCATCAAAATTTTGAGAACTGATTGCAATCAGAACTCCTTTCTTTGTTCCTGTCCTTGAAAATACTGTTCTTATCTAAACCTGGAGACCTACCCTATGTATTCTATAACCTATCCTATTTCAAATGCTCTCCACCCACTTGTACTTTCTTTCTATTCAGCTTAGCAGAAACATGTACTTTGTTGATTTTTTTTCTGAGTACCCCACTTGATAAGAATTTAAAATTATCTCACTGTCATTTCCCTTGCTGAATAATATAAATGGAGGCATTTCCATGGTATTCCACAAGAATACTAAGAACATTGCTTAGAACAGTAACATTTTCATTAGATTAGTAGTTTTGCACTTCAAATGAAACACACTGTAACACTTGGCTTTGTCACAAGGCGATACAACATAGAGCTCTAGTCAAATTTGTTCTCCATGAACTTAAATCTCCACCGATTACAGACATAAAAAGGATAATATTCTACAGTCTGACAAATATGCAATATGTAAAGTCTCTATACAGCAATGCTATGCAAAATTACTTTGATTAATTTACATTCACTTCTGGTAAATAGTAATTCCCAACCGCATAAACAGGGATTTACATGTACAATAGAGTAACAGAAAGGTACTGGCAACATGTTAATCTCATAGCTCTGCAATTTGTGGGTTTTCTAAGGCACTTATTTTAGCATGTCTATTCTATGACGATTATATTTCTGGAGAACAGGTGGCATGTTGTGAAAAGCTATATATCAGACAGAGATCAGTTAGGATAAAAGAATTTAAATTTCTCAGTCCTTGCTTACACATTTTAATTTGAAACAACTTGAATGAATACAACATTAGTTTCCCAGTTATACTGCACTCAGAATGTACCATATTTCTAACCTGAAGGCATAAACTTTAGTGACATCCTAATCATTTTCACTGCAACCTATGCCTGTGTTATAAACCGTGGATTAAATAGTAGGTGGATAATAAACAGCAGGAGCAGATGAATTCCTAAAAACAAATGATCTCTATTTGAATGCAAATATCCCCATTAATAAAGAATGAGAGCGGAAACATTTTAAAAATCAGCAATATATTAAAGTGAATTATTTCAGAGCAGGTTATTTTCCAGCAGCTCTTGAATGAGCTATTTCTTTATATGTTGGTAACTAATTATTACATATATTTTGTATGTATTTTTAATACACATAAACTATGGATTTGATCTTTATTTCTTGTCAGTGTATTTGAAAATAATTTGCAGCAACACATCTAAACTGCTGGGTTTCGTGCTAAGTAGGAAAAAATGGGTTGAAGACTTAATTTACTCTGCAATCTAGAAGATAAATAATAGTCGTCAATATAATGCAATGAAAATGAAGATTTGAAACCCTGCATCTGGCCCTCTTTAAAGATATATGGAGATACTAAATTTGGCAATGATATTTGATCATGGACATCAATCTAGTGATCAATATGTAATGTCTGATTGATTATTTTCCAAGATACATGTACTACATTTTGGATGAAGTGTGGAACTTTTATTTAAAAGATGCGACAAAGTGGGAATCATCACTTTGTTAAATGCATATATTATAGCAGGAGACGAAGAAGGGTAAAATGGATTTAAATGATATTTTGTTCCCATGGTGGTGGATTGTGTTATTGTTCTTAACTTCTGTTGGCTTCACAATTCTTCACAACCAAAGCCCAAACCACATCTCTTGTCCCTTCACCTATGTCTTGTCTTTCTTCAGTCTGTGCCCCAGCACATGCTCTTTTCTTCCTACCTTTCCCACCCTGTTAAATAGGCAAACTCCTGCTCATGTTTAACACCTAAGATCAAATTCTTATTATAGTCTTATCATAGGCTTCCCTGCCTCCAGGGCTACAATTATTTGTACTGATTCAGTGATCAGTAGATGATTGAGTCATTGGTGCTTTGACCATGTCGTCATTCGAAGATTTACATTTTATCTTAATATCTGTCTTTATTTCTCCCACATAAAGTTTTGAATTCTCAAAATGCCTCTTTCATCTCTGGTTATTTGTCCTTAATCTCCTTTACCTGTTAATCTTTCTCCACTTGGTTTCTGCTAAATATTGCAGTTAGTTCCTCAAAATACTTCCCTAGGCCTTAGTTTTAAAACTACTTTCTACCCTATTCCTAGGTAATTTAACCTATATACGTTTCTCAGATATACATCAATATGTCCAAACTCTTTTTTGGAAACTAGATCCATTTTCTTGATATTTCAAAAACACTTCAAATTCAACAAGTCTTAAATCAAAAACATATTTGTATCCCCCAAACCTAGTATTTCTACATGTTTACTATCTAAGGGAGTAAGACTACCTATTACATGGGCCAGAAATCTGGTTGTATTCTGTGACATCTTACTCTTATTTTTCTCTTATATGTAAGTAGTGTGGATTTATTTCCTGATCATCTCAGTAATCTAGACACATCTTGCCATTTCTATTGCCACTTTCATAGTTCAATTTATCATCATCTCTTAACTGGAACACTGTAATAGTCTCTTAACTGGTATCCACTCAGATAATCTGGCTTTGTAGAGTTCCTTCTTGACACATAGCAGCTGGAGTGAAATGTTAAATTACAAATCTGATATGAGGAAATCACATGTGGGAGTATTTTAATTTACTTTACTAGAGCTATTTCTTTGTTATGTAAATATCCCTTCAATGGCCAAATTGTCTTTCTAAGGAAATGTCTTCAAGAGAGAAAATAGTTTGAATTTATTGAAATTAAAAAAGCAACAATTATTCAAGTAAATAATTCTCTGTGAAGTGTTTATGCATCCGTCTCTTGTAAGATATACTTGATGAATCTTTTGCGTGCATACTTGAGATCTTTACATTCTAAACAACCACAAATGCTCTGAGAGCCCTCATTTTGTATCCTGTAAATAAATGGGATGTTTTCTTTGGGAGAAAAAAAATGCACTGTAGTGACATCAATATCATTAATACTTAAAATGTCATTTACATTTGTAAGCAACCTGAATAATTAAAAATGCAAATTTAGCCTACTTAGGAGTAATAACTTTACATGTAAGTTTTATGAGTTGAATCTCATTACTTATTCATAACATACTAGCAATTTTTTAAAAAGTACTGTAACAAAAATGTAAACGTCAATACATAAGTGGCTGTATGGCAATTTCAGCAGAGTGAGATACTCCTTTCTTACCTACTAGGGAGAAAAGTTTTATTAGGAAAATATTCACTGCTTCCAAACAAAAGTTGTCTTCAAAATGAAATGAACTTACAGAATCATTTTCTTAACTCACTGTTATCTCACTCAATTATTGGGCTTGCTGTAAACCATAAAAATATTGATTTTTCAGAAAATTAATCTTGGAGGTAGACAGTAATCTTTCTTTTCTCTGACTTTAAATTTTACCTATTGTTGTAGTCTATTATTTGAATAACATACTGCAAAACTGAAGCTAAATAAGAAACATCAACTATAGTCCCGTATATTTTCAAACCAATTGGACTTCATTTTTCAGGTTAAAAAGTACTTTAATGGTTAAAGAAATACATAGTCAGTTTAAAACCTCATCAATCTATGACCGTCATGTATTCACTTCTAGCAAAATTCAAATAATTTTGCTTTATTCTTTAAATTATTTTCTAGAAACTGTGCCATGTTATACAAGTCATCTTATCATTTCCATGTTCTAAGCTATTTTGTTAGTACGTCTCATATTTAAAATTGAAACATTTTTAATCCTGAATTAATTATTTCTATCTTCCATTTGCTTTCTCCTCCTTCTCAACTACCACCATTTTTCTGTCAAGAAAATCCCTTCAATTTTTTCTCTTCACAAACATCTCTTGAGCCATGAACTTAATCAAATCCTGAAGAATTAAAATGAAATTTAAATAAAAAATTCTAGAGGATCATAATCAAGGGCCCATATATCTTACTATCAATTTTAAAACTTAAAATTTGAAAGATCAACTGTCTTTCTCAATTTTACCTAATTAGTGGATATTAGAAAAACTGGGTCTAGTATCCAGGTTACGTATTTCCCAGGCCAATGCACACAAAACCCAGCTGATACTTCACACTTCAAAGACAGTGATTCCTTTAGTGTCCACCTAAAATTGTTCCCAATGTAAAATCAAACCATTATTTTCTCAGCCACTGACGGAAAAAACTTCATTACAGCCAAGATTTGTGTTTTAAAATCTGATATGAGTAGAATTCTTACCAAGTTATTTTTGGTCAGGTATAGAGGATTATACATACATTTCAGAATTTTCAATATTGTATCAGAATAAGATAACAATGAATCATAGTGATGAAAAGATATATATTATACCCATTCAAAGACATGTTTTTGATACAAATCAATGATTTAGATATAAATCTGATCAGTGTTTATGTTGGGGTAAGGCGATTGGCCACAAAAAATATATCTGGTGTGATGAAAATATCCTATGTAGTGTTTCAATGGCAGTTATATGACTGCATATATTTTTCAAAAGTCATTAAACAATACCCTTAAATGTGCACATTTTAATGCACTTATAAACCTCAATGAATGTGACGTAAAAAAAGTGATTTTAATTTTCAATATATATTTAGGAAATAGACAACAGATAAGTCAATAGTAATTGCCTAGTTTAATGTAAATGCTAAGATAAAACTTCTCCTAGAGAAGACAGTTATTGAAATGAGCTGGCACAACTTCATAGAACTTGAGAAATCACAAGGACGTGAATGCAACAATACTACACAAGACAGGGACATGGCAGGGCTAGAATAGCAACACTACTGAAGAGATTAATTAAGGAGTCTCTAAAAATTTATGTTTCTCACACACTTCTCCCTCTCTCCTCCTCAAATGTCTACCAATGAACAAACTACACAACTCTTCTTTTCCTGACCAGAAGGACACTGGAAATTTATTGACCTAATAAATCTAAATAGCATGAATCACCAGACTGAAAAGCAAGATGAAGCACTAGTAGCAATACATTTAAAGATGTTACACTAAGGCATATCACAATGAAATTTCAAAACAACTCGAATAAAGGACAAATCAATAAAATTCACCAAAAGAAGAAAAATTGTCCCAACCAATGGATTGACCAGAAGCTGACATTTGTATTCTCAACAATGGTATTGGAAGCTAGAGACAATAGACAAGACACATCAAAATTCTGATTAAAACTGATTTGCAAACTGTAATTTTATACCCAGACATACTATATATCAGATATGAAGATAAAATACATATATTGTTAGACAATAAAGTTGCTCAGAAAATACACATCCTCTATAGCATTTCAAAAAAAAAGTTATTGAATATTTCACTTCATCTAAATGGAAGCATGGCTAAAGAAAGAGGTAGATGTTCTTCCCTAGAAACAGGGTATTCAACACAGGAAATGTGAAATGTGTGTTAAAATGATTTCAAAGAGTAGTCTCAGGATGACACCTGTGAGAATTGGTCAAATTGTTACGGAAAAATAAAAATGAGTACATAGAAATCTAAGAAAAAAATGAGGCATTTACTAACTTGTAATTACCAAATTTATCATAAAAGAATTGATGGTTGAGAGAGGCTCTCTCTTGAAATACACATCTTCCTGTAAACAAACAAACAACAAAAAAGAAAAAGAAAAGAAACTTGAAAATAACAACAAAAAAATGACAGTATAATATCAGAAGGCAAATTTAAAGAAAGTCTTCAGAAAGAACAAATAGTCAAATAGATTGCTATGATGATAAAAACAGAATAACAAAATTGGAGAATTGATCTAGAAGTTACAGCATCTGAATCAAGGAAGGAAACTGTCAAAGAAAAAAAATACACTCGTAATAGTCCCCCCCCCCCTTTATCATCTATATTTGGGACACTTGTGGCTATAATAACTTAGTAAAATATTTACTTTGTATGTAGAACCAAAATCCACATGGAGAGAAAATTAAATTTTGTACTGGCTTACATTTACATCTTATCCCCTTTACATCCTCCCAAATTCTACTTTGCCCCAATTAATTATACCACTAAGGAAAATAACTGATAGGAGTTATGATCAGAGACAAGGACATTATTAAATGAAGGTGATATCTTCTGGTGGGTAATAGAAAGGGATTTCAAACTACTGAGTCTACATGATATATGAGGATTGGCTCCTTGAATAATGCTGTCGTTGTAAAATTGCCCTCTAGCTATCACCCAAATCATTGTCTTGGGATAGCCTAGCTGCAGAGGTGTAGAATAGACTTTCTCTAGGTTTTAGAGAGAAATTATGTTCTTTGGGAATTCTTGAAATGTCCTTACCTTGCTCCTATTTTAGCAGTGGAGTACTAAAATACACAGTCAAAATATTAGACTGTGTGCTTTGGAAGGAGGAGGCAAAAGGGCTGATTAGGCTTTGCTGCATGAATGGAAGGAATCTTTAAGCTCTATATTATTCATGTAAGAAAAATCTTTAAGCGCTGTATCATTCATGTAAGAAAAATCTACCTGAGTTTAGAAGTTTAGAATACTAAAATGCTTTGCTGGTGGTGTATGTCTTTGCACATTTATCTCAGGAATCCATGGCAACCAAATATAACAAAGAAGATTGCTCAATACTGGGTCAGGGTATATTGTCTACATCTCCTTCCAAGAACAAAGATGACATACTATCCACATGTTAAGCACATATCATTTCAAACTCTATTTTGGCTGTCATGACTCTGTCACATAAAACATATTTTCTGGGTGTAGACATTAACAAAACTGTTTTCTTGTGGTTGTAGAAAGGTAAAATTGAAATGAAAGTTTAAGTTGAAAGGCAAATTTAATATTATATAGGCAATGTTGGGAAAGAATCCATTAATAATTTGATAGTTGATAAAGTATCCTTGAATTATTTTCTTACTTAATTCTATTAATAGCCACACATGATGAAGTTTTTATGGATAAATTCAGAGCTGACACTTCAACCTAGTCTTTCTATTCAAAACAGCTTTCCAGACTCTCAGCCTATCCACAGCCTAATAGCAACTGACAGTATTTTTTTAGGCGTAAAAACATATCCTCAAATATTCTGCACAAAACTCAAACCTAGATAGGATTAAAAGCTGTGACAAACTGTGGATAGAGAGATGAGAGGTGTGTATGTGGTATAGTGCAGTGTGTGTGTGTGTGCGTGTGTGTGTGTGTGTGTGTGTGTGTGTGATCGAGGGCAGATAAATGTCAGCCTAAGGAGAAAATAAGGCAAAAGGTAAACTGAAAGATACGCTTTAGACAGTTCTCTAGTTTTGAGTTACTTTCTTCTTTCTTCTTCATCAACACTAGAGCCATTGTCTGTCCCATATCTATTAAAGGCTAGAAAATCAGCAAAATCGTACCAATATCAGGTAAAGACAAAAGGGTAACATGTCAGTTCTCAAATTTGTATTAACATAAATATTCATTTTGGGGGACAAATCCCTGGAGTGGGATTAGTAGGTAGCACTAGCTTATGATTACATTTATATGAAACAGCCAAACTGTTTGCTTAAGTGACTGTACTTCTTGCTTATCTACTAGCAATGCAAGAGAATTCAGTTTCTCTGCACCCTCACCAACACATAGTTTATTATTATTATTTTATTATTATTATTACTACTACTATTGTGCTACTGCTACTAGTATTACTACTACTATTATAATTTTGAGACATTATAATAAATGTGGTATGTCATTGTGGTTTAATTTGCATATCCCTCATGACTACTGATGTTTCTTTATATGTGCTTATTTTTTACCAATATAGCTCCTTTAGTGATGTGTCTATTCTAGTATTTTTGTCAATTTTTAAAAATTGGGTTGTTTGTTTTCTCAATAATGAGTATTGTATTTGGTTTGTTAGTATTTTGTTTCAGATTTTTGCATAGGTATTCATTAGAGATATTGGCCTGTAGTTTTCTTTTTTGTGTGTTATCCTCACCCAGGTCTTGGTATCAGGGTAATGTTAGCTTCATAAAATGAGTTAGGAAGTATCGTGTCTGGGACTATATCAAACTAAGAAGCTTCAGCAAAGCAAAAGATACCATCAACAAAACAAAGAGACAACCAATCAAATGGGAGAAGATATTTGCAAACCTAACCTCCAATAAAGGGCTAACATCCAAAATATATAAAGAACTCATACAACTCAACAACAATAACAACAACAACCAACAAAAACAATCTAATAAAAAAAGGGCAGAGGACCTGAACAGACCCTTCTTCCAAGAAGATACAGAAACGCAAACAGATATATATGAAAAGATGCTCAAATTAACTTGCTATTACTGAAATGCAAATCAAAACCATAATGAGATACCACCGCACACCTGTTAGAATGGCTATTATCAACAAGACATAATAAAAAGTGTTGGAGAGATTGGTGAGAAAAAGGAACCCTCATACACTGTTGGTGGGAGTGTAAATTGGTACAGCCACTATGAAAACTAGTATCGAGGTTCCTCAAGAAATTAAGAGTGAATTACCATATGACCTAGTAATTCTTCTTCTGGGTATCTACTATTAAAAAAATGAAAACATTTATCTGTAAAGGCATATGTACCTCTATGTTCATTGCAGTGTTATTCATAGTGGCCAAGACAAGGAAACAACTGACCTGTCCTTCGACAAACGATTGGATAAAGAAGATGTGGTATATATATACAATGGAATACCACTCTGCCATAAGAAAAGGTAAAATAATGCCATTGATGACAACATGGATAGATCTTGAGATTATTATGCTAAACGAAATAAGTCAGACAGAGTAAGTCAAGAACCATATGACTTCACTCATATGTGGGATATAAAACTGAAAACAGCAAATGGACAAGACAAACATATTAAGCAAAAACTCATAGATACACACGACAGTTTAGTGGTTACCAGAAGGTAATGTGGGGAGCTAGAAGCAGGTAAAGGGGGTCAAACATATGGTGATGGTATGAGAACTGACTCTGGGCGGTGAACACACAATGCGATACACAGATGATGTATTACAGCATTGTACACCTGAAACTTACATAATTTTATTAACAAATGCTGCACGAATACATTTAACGAAAAAACTACTTTCAAGCTAATTCAATGACCATTGAGCAAAATTCTAATTATAATTGGCAAAGCAGTTTGATTGGAACACAAGGGCAGAAAAGAATAAGTACTCACTAACACATGAGCACAAGTGTCTTATTTGTTTATTACATTTCTTTTAAAATAAAGAATATGGTGTTCATATTGTAAGTACATCTGTTTCTTATTGAGTGTACTTACCACGAAAGGCCTTGGGTAGTATATTTTTCTCTCGGTGAAATAATGACTGATTTTCTAAGGCAAGGGTAAAAAAGAGACTCTGGAGTTTTGTGACAATATCAAGATACTGATATCCTCTGAAAAAAGCTGGTTTTTCCCAGGTGAGATAACCCCCTCCATTTCCACACTTCTATTCCATCTAGGACACTATTCTCCCTATGGGTTATAAAGGTGAGGTGGAGGTAATAGAGTGTAATTATTAATAAGTCTTTATTAATATTTTCTAAAATGGCGATTATTAGAATCAGCATTAATACTGTAATAGACATTTTACAACAGAACAAAAAATGGAGACATTAGAATGGGGGAAAATACAGAGAATAAAAAAATGAAGAGAAAAAATATGTACTTATATATCATTATTTTTTGTACAAAACTTGTCCATTGATTTGTATGTAAGGGGTGCTGCCCTTCTTGTGTCCTCATCTTACATGACAATTTATATTCACTTGTATCATTCCAACATTATAGATACATAAAATCACAGGTTGTTGGTAAGGAGAAACGTAAAAAGTGATCTATTTTGATAACTAAAAACTGATGGCTTTAGGTCTAAGTTTGCGCTGTGTCGATGTTTTATATTACCTTCTTGAAAATGTTTGGACTGGCATTTAAAAAGTAAACATTTGAAGTTTAAAAGCAAGTCTTAGATACATGTGGGGAAAAAAAAAAAACAAACGGAAAAGTTACTAACTAGCCCAAATTTCTACATGGAAATAATTGTAGGAGATTACTTTTAGAAGGGATACTTACTCTTCAATTTGCTGAAATTGTCACCGGACACATTTAATTTACTTAAATTACCTATTGAATCTCTGTGGGTATTTGAATCTGTGATTGTATTCAGACCTTTCTTTTAATTTCATAGGTGAGAAAGTAGAAAGTAGAGTTTCATTGAAATTAAAGACTGGTGAGTTCACCAAAGACGATGGCCATGAAGGTGGTATGGAATAGAAGTCTTCTTGGGTTGATTTATTTTAGCAGTAGCTATGGTAATTTCCCTCATTCTGACAGCTAGAAAAATATAAGCAATGCCTTTTAATTATGTTAACAGATAAACCATATTTAAAAAATAGAAATCTAGAACTTCCCTATGTCGTCATTGACTTTATTATGAGTAAGTGCTTTGGAGTGGAGACACATGCTGATTCTATTCAAATAATTTAATGAGCTGTAGAATAACATTCTGAACTTCTGACATTCACCCAGATTTCTAATATTGATACGATGAGAAGGAGTACATTGTTCCAGTACTTAATGATCAATGATATCAGCTTCTTCTTTTTTTTTTTTAAAGGTGCAATTCATGTCCAGGAATACATCAGTAACATAAGAGCATGGATTTTGTATTATGTTTAGTTTTGCAGATGAGGAATAATGCTGCTCCCTTTTTGAACATACATCTTATTTTTTAAAGTTTTGAATATAATCATTCCTACTTGAGTTTTAGTGCTCAACAAAAGGTGAAACACTGTCTTCCCAAAACATAGCAATTCACTTATATTTAATAAGAGCTTCTATCCTTTCTAAACCTATGCTCTGTCTTAATTTAATGGCTAGGCAAACCTAGGTTATAGACAATTAAGTATCTTACCCAAGTTCACAAAGCAATTCAGAGACACAAACAAACACAAACTAAAAACTTTCTCACAGAGCTTCCAACCATGGCTCCCAGAATTCCCATTGATTTCATTTTGTATCTCTTCTCTAGAAACTGTTACAATCCAATTGAAATACACATTGCATAAACCATTCTTTTGACGGATTTGTAGATAAATTAATTTCTCTCTATGCTATGATTTATTTGCTGATACAATGAGATGATATTTAACTATAATAATGTCATTTAACTTTAAAATGTGTTTTGAGATGAATTGTGCATAATGAATGGTGTAAAAAGTAGCATTTTATTGTATTGCATTATGACCACTCATTAGGTTTGGTGAATTGGTTTTTCTTGCTAATGTTTGTGTTAAATTAAAAACACTAAATTGAGATAATCATGCATGAATCCTGCATGAGGCATTAACAATGGAATACTGGAAACAAAGCTGATATCTATTGCGCTATAAGTAGTCAAAAGGGAAAAAAAAATTAGGCTGTAAGCAATGTGTGATGATTTCAGTTCCTCTGGAAAGAAAAACAGTATCGTTTCTGTTCTAACTATATTAATGCAGTACAGTCCAATTAGGAAAAGTATAAAAGTGAGTGGTTCCATTTTCACTTGAACTGAAAATCCATTGTGTTCTTATAGAATTGTTATTTTCAAATAATGAAAGGTTTGTTAACTATGAAGCTCTGCTGCTTCAACTTTTTAAACTTAGAAGCTTAAAAAAATGAAGAGTCTGGGTAAACCCACAGCAGCTTAATTCCATGGCGTACTCCTAATAGATACAAATCCACTAATAATGCATTTGCCCTTGGGAGCTTTGAAAAAGCTTACAGTGCTTACTCATGCCAACAGAGTCATTTCATTCATCTGTTACTGTTTTGGTTGTTTTCCTGTCTACTGACTTTTAATAATTGAGATTATATATTGCGCCCACTCCCTCCTCTGCAAATATTGACCCTTAGCTTCTGTGGCACTAGCCATCTAGAACTGTCTGCCCTCTTCTCTTCACATCACTGGATACCTAATTCACTGCTTGCTAGAGTACAAAACTCCCATTTAGCTCAGTAGGAGTTTAAAGAAAGATGAGTGGTAGATTGAACACTCATGATCACCTGCCCAGTTTTGAAACACAGCCAAAATATTACCACTGTCGTGGGAAAAAAAAATAAAAATCTGTTAGTCAGGTTAAGAATAAGTGCATAGTCAAAGAAAATGTCAAATCAACAACATCATATATTATATTCACATCATATATCACATTAATATCAGCCATTTGGAAACATATCCATCCAGTTGCATTCCTCTGATAAGCAAGAATTTTACATATCAGCTAGTCACATCCCTTGACTAAGACAGAGTTCCATGAAACCACTTGATCATAGAGATAAATAATATAAATTGTAGGGGTCCAAGATGGGTAGTCCCTTGTGATTTACTGATCACCATTATATTTGTCTAATTGTTTTGGATTCAAGGAATAGAGCACCTAAAGTAACAGGAGTTTTTATAACTATTTACAAATAAATATTGACACTACAGCTAGGTTTTTCAACAACTCAGAATAAGCAACATGACCAGGCCTCAAAGGACAAAATAATCCTCTGTGCATGTAGGGATTTCAGAGAGTATATCTTAAAGGGTACAGGCATACATCAGAGATATTGAGCTTGTGGTTCCTGACCATCATAATAAAGGATAGCGATAAAGCGAGTCATAATCTTTTTGTTGATAAAGGGTCTTGCTTTCATTTGTAAACAAGCACAATACCTGTGAGGCACAACAAAGCAAAGAGCAACAAAGGGAAGAGCAATAAAACAAGGTATGCCTGTATTTAGCATTCATGACAGCTTCACCACATCAGTCAGTGTCTTTTACCCCAGCACAAAAGTACTTCATTAATTGTGAATTTTTATGAAATAAATGAATTCCATTGGTTGTGTTCCACAATTCTTTCTTGTTCCTCTCTCTCTCTTCCTCTCTCTTTTTGTCTCGCTCATGCACTCTCACTCTGTCTCTCCGGCAGGTCTGACTCTAGGATGTGAGGGCTATTTGTTTTCCTTCTGCTTTCCATTGGGCCAGCGTCAACCAAAGCTTGTCTGTGGTTTTTTTGTTGTTGTTGTTGTTTGTAAGAACTTACTTAAAGATACAACAATTACTAAACAACTCCAACAATATAATAGTTACCTGATAAATACTTTGAGAGTCTATGCTCCTGGGTACATCAGGTGTGATAAATGATCCTGCCATTTTTCTTCCATGTAAAATGAACTGTCACTCTCAGAGCTTGGAATCTGTGGACTTAACACTGTCTTCTAACTACCCAATTTATCTAAACCTACATAGTCAAAGTTGTCAGTGGCAAGCTCCCCTTTCAGCATCTTCATATTAGGATATTTTTGGTTGACGATATAGAAGCACAAGTTTAAAGAGATGGCTGACTTAGGCATTGCTCAAGGTGCAGAACTCCAGTGTCATCAGAAATAAGTTTCTTGGTTCCTCCTTTGATCTATGTTGATTGATTCTCATGCATTGGAGGACTTCTGGCAACTCTAGACATATGGTGTTTCCCCGAAAATAAGACCTAGCCAGACAATCAGCTGTAATGTGTCTTTTGGAGCAAAAATTAATATAAGACCCAGTCTTATTTTACTATAAGACCTGCTCTTAATATAATATTATAATACAATATAATATAACACCGGGTCTTATATTAATTTTTGCTCCAAAAGATACATTAGAGCTGATTGTCCAGCTAAGTCTTATTTTTGGGGAAACATGGTATATCTTTCTTAACAGTTACCAAACTTATTATAAGAGCTTGACAGCATCTCTTTTCCATGATTCCCACATTATTATCCACAGGGAGATTCATCCTGACAACTTTGGGATTAGTCCAACTGGACCCAATTGTCCCAAACTTTCAGATGAGAAAAAAACTTAACAATAGAGCTTTGTCCTGTATCCAAACATAAATATATGTGTGTTTGTGGATGGAAGGTGTAATACTTAATGAACCACATGAATGGACTAATGAAAAAATGATGGTTCTCAAGGAGAAAATCAAATGTCATTTGCAGAAAAATTGGGTGGATACTAGGCTTTTTATAGCAATAAATATCCAATGCAAGAACTTAAAATGTATACTATGATAAGTGATGTGAAATGCTAAGTAATGTACATGAAGATTAAGGATTAGCAGGAGCAGTGTAGAAAGACCTTCTAAGTTCTATTCTTTATTGCATTGGTCTGTTAGTATCGCAAGCTCCTATATAATTTACAGATTTAGTTTCCAAACGTCCTTCAGGAAAAGTGAGTTTTAGAGATTGTGAAAAATAGAGAAAGGGCCTTACTTCCTTTCTGAGGACTTGTGAGTTACCTATATGATATACTTATGAATCTTCAGGGGAACTCCTGGAGCACTTCTCCATAAGTCAGTCAAGAGATTCTTAGGACTGGCATGCAGGACAGAATAGTATTGTTACATATCAAGATTTTGCTATGATTTTGTTATGATATCTATGATTTCCAATCCAGTATTCTATAAATATTTTGTTACCAGATTGAAGAAATAAATATTCTAGTAAATCAAATATTTCAGACATGAAATTATATTTTTGTATTTGAATCTTTACCAAATTATTAGAATATAATACAATATTTAATAATATAAAGATAATCAGCATTTAATTGTATAAATCATATGGAAATTTTTTGATGCAATCTGGCTATTATTTCCAGTAAACTATTGATTACTTCTTGTTTGCAAATGTGACTTTGCCATATCACTAATCCAGATGTGTCTTGAGAAATTACTTAATAGTTTCAAGATGATATGTAAACTAGAGAAATAGTAATAAGTGTATATAAACTGAAGAAATGCCATTTATGTCTGTTTGCTTTTATCATTTTATATATCCTCTCTTGCTGTAAGTAACAGGAAGAATTCAAAGTATTTCATATAGAACATAGTGACACTAAGGTACACCTAAAATGTATTGAACAGTAGAATCTTTACCACAGAAATTCAATTTTCTTTATAATATAATAGTGTAGAGGTGCCAGTTAATAGAGAATGCTTCATGAAAACATGTAAAACCAGTTTCATCTTACTGTTTTTCTTAATTGAATATCCACCAGTATTTGTCTTAATCTCCTGAATTTCTTAGTATTAAATTAGATGTTGTTAAGGAAGCAAAATAAGCTATTAAATTACTTCACAGAATACAAGCAAATGAAAATATGTAAGGAAATAAAAGTAGACACTCTAACAAAATGTTTTCCACTTAGGGAAAAGAATATCTTTGAACCTTTCTTCCTCTGCTTTTCTCCTTTTCTCTTTAGAACACACATACAGAATGACTGCAGCAGAATTTTAAATTTGTTTCATATTATGATTCACTCCCCAGCAGTAATAAGGATATATGTGTATACACTTCTTGGAATTCTCCAACTTACATAATTTTGATAGCCAGACTTCAATTTTAGGAGAATTATCTTTTAATGTCACTGCATTTTCTCATCAGCTTTTTTTTTTTTTTTTTTTTTTTTTTTTTTGTCTGAGAGCCAATTTAGCTCTCCTATGACCCAAATTTGAATGTCCTCAGAACTAAAGGCACCATTAGGTCATCTTTACATTGTACAGTTGGCTTTAGTAAACTTACATCTCTGCTAATTCACTAAGTAGTTTGCATCATTTGTATTATTTTCATTGTCTCATATATCTTTACGCTTTTATTAAAGACTCAATTATATAAATATAGGGTATCAAAATTATGTGTATGTTCAGTATATGCCATGGTTTTCGAAAATGATTTTATATAAAATTAGGAACATTTGTCTTATGAGATGTTTTTAAGAATTATCCTCAAAAGCAGGCTAGCAAACATTTTCAGTAAAACGTAAGATAGTAACTATATAGGTCTCTGCTTCCACTACAGTCAATTAAATTTGACATCATAGTGTAAAAGCAGCCACGGGCAATAAGCAATTGAATGATAATGGATGCAGTCCAATATAGCTTTATATATGGAGACTGAAATTTGAATTTCATATGATCATCACAAAATGCTATTCGTACTTTGATTTTTTTCAAATACTTAAAGATGGTAAAAAAAATAAAAAAAGTAGCTTCCAGGCCATATGAAACACAAGAGGTGAACTAGATTTAGCACACAAGCCCTCGTTTGTGATACTAACTCTACGACAAGGGAAATTATATCTATCTATCTATCTATCTATCTATCTATCTATCTATCTATCTATCTATAGATAGATATTTAATTTAAAGCAGTTTTAAATAAAATTCAAAATTAAAATTAAACAGGATAATATAAAATTAAAAATAAAGTCACCCTTCCTAAATTCCCTAAAATCTGTAGCATGTTTTATGCTTTTTTTTAATTTAACTAAAGTATATTACTTAAAAAAAAAATAACAGTACACTTAGATTATAATCAAATGTAGCAAAGAAAATACTGATACCTTATCACCAGACCTCCTTTTCCAAGAAACCGATTAAAGTATTTTTGTTTTTGATACTTCAGATAATCACCTGAATATCTCAAAATAATATGATTAAACTGCTATTTCTGGATTTATCAACTGCTCTGTGCTCCATATCCAACCTCTCAATAAATATATCCTCTTTTCATTTTTCCATTAAGTTACCTTTAAAACATTAAATGATATTTTGAAATTTCTATTATTTATTCTATCAATATATATTTATATTAATATATTTATTCTATTAAATATAAACTATCTTCCTTCTTTGCAACCATGTTTTATTAGTCATAAAGGTTCTACTTAATAAAATCAAGAGAAAAGTTGTATGGTAGACTTTTGTGTTTTTTTTTTTATTTGTTTATTTTTACCAAATTACTTTGATAGTGACTCCATAAATGTTGATCATTTCTGCTAAGATTTATAATATAGAAGAATCAAGTTAGAAGACACTATAGCTAATAAACAACATATCAGGGTGTTATTTCCCTGCAGTTTTTCATTTTCCAGACTGCTATGTAATATAAATCCTTTTTTAGTGGCAGCAGACAGGTCTGGGCTTTTGGTGCACTGTGTGTATGTTGCTGATACAAATTTATGGCTGAACTTGTCTAGTGTATCACTCAGTGAGGCAGTGGTTTGCTATTGGCATCCTGGAATCAACCCAAGTCCTCCTGCTTTAATCTGAATGCTTTGCTCTCTATGCCTGAAGTACAATTGCAACTTTGGAATTTTTCCAAACTGTTATCATTCGTTAGGGCCACAGTCTTCTAAACCCCATTACTTCTGGTTTTAATTTATTTCCTCGATTCGCTGGAATATATCCTCTAGTAGTTTCCTGGAAAAGCATGCATGAGAAGTAAATTTTCTGTATCATTTCATGTCTTTATTTTGCCTTTATACTTGGAGGGTATAACAAGATATAAATTCTAGACTGACAACCATTTTCCTAGCATGCTTTCTTTGTATTCTATCTTCCAGTGTGGGTCTTTTTTCCATGAGACACCTGATCTTCAGTTGTTGGGAAGTTTTGTTATACAACTACTTTGGTATATTACTCTTCTATCTCTTATTTACTGTTCTGTCTCAGAAGACATACTATTCTGACATTGGCACTCTTCTAATAATTTTCTCATTATCTTCTTATATTTTCTATTTGTCTTTTTTCACTATTATTTTGGGAGCTTAACTTGCCAATGTCTTTCAATTCTTTTACTGAAAAGTTTTGTTTATTTTGTATATATTTTTCCTAAGAGAATTTTTTCCTTTTTTTTTTTCATTAAAACCTGCATTCATTCTTAAATTAATGCAAGACTTTCCTCTGTCATCCAGAGGATATTACTGCTTTTTATTTGTGTGTTTGTTTTTTTTAAATGTTTTCCTGTTCTTTCAAATAGCATTGTTTCCTCTGAATTCCTTTATTCCACATTTTGGAGATTTTCATGTTTGTATATTTTCTCTTTATATTAAAGAGGAAAGTACTGAAGTGTTTGGCTTTGCATTGAGCTAGTCCACTAGTTGGGTTCATTGCACAATGCTTGCCGCAGAACCAACTATTTTAATGGTATATCTCCCAGATTTCAGTAGATGGAAGTATTTTCTGTAGGGCTCTTTGCTTTCTCATAAATATTATCTGATCACTTGCTTAGAAAATAGCTGCTTTCCTACTTTTGTTCTGAATACAGTAGAGAGTAACACTTGGAATCTAATCACTATGCTTTTTTGCCCCTCTTTCTTTTAAACTGATATATAATTTGCACACAGTTAAGAGCATCAAGCCTAACCTTAGGCTCAGGCATATTTATATGCCTGTATAGTCACTAGCTACATTAGGATTGAAAGCGTTTTCAGTACCTTAGAAGTCTCCCTCACATCATTCTCTAGACAATATGCTACATAAATTAATCACTTCTCTGACCCCCTACAATCATAGATCAGTTCTTTCTGTATTTGAATGTACTATAAACACAGTTACACAATATATAGTCTTTTATGCCTAGCTTCTCTCATTTAGTATCATTTCTGTGAAATTTATCAATGCTGTTAGGTTATCACTAGTTCATTCTTTTTCACTGGTATTATGTAAGACATGCCTGAATGTACCAGAATACATTTATCCATTTTTCTTTTAACGGACATTGGGATTATTTCCTTGCTTGGAATTTTATAAATAAAACTGTTATAAACATTCTTTGCACTTTGTTTGTTTGTCTGCTTAATTTTTGGACATACAGTTTTCAGTTCCTTGGGGGTAAGCACCTAGAATTGTGGCTGATAGTGAATATTACATTTTATTATATCCTGCTAGAGTTTTCTAGAGTAGCTCTAGCAATTTATATTTCCAATACAATGCATGAGATTTTCAGTAGTTTTACCTGTTTACCAGTACTTGGTCAACATAATTTGAGTTTGAAACAAATCCTTTCTCTAATGTTACATTTTGTTTTTATATGTCTGATCTATTTAAGTTTCCCCTTACTCCTAGGTGTAGCTTTATTCCTTAAGTGACTTACTTTTGGCTTCTAGAGTAGGGTTTTTACATCTAGTATATGGCCCTACTTCCTAATCCATGCTCTCTGGGGCTATGACTAAAATTTTGAGGTGTTTAGCAAGACTTCTTATTAAGAGATAGTTAAAAAGACCTATTAGAATGAAGAAATATACTGGGGTTGCCAAAAACATGTATACACATGCATTCATCTTTTATCATCAGTATATACTGAGTATTACAATTTTAATACAGTTTTTGTTTTCCTTCTTAAAATGTGTATACATTGTTTTTGGCACCTTCTGTATACTGGATTGAAATATTCAATACTTCTAAGATGTCAATATCCCTCCAAATGATTTGTGAATCCAATATAGCCCACAATACCGTCCCAGCATCCGTTTTGTTATTGTTATTGTTGTTGAAATTTCCCAGCTGATTATAAAATTTATGTGGAAAGGAGTTTTAGAATATCCAAGTCTGTCTTGGAGAAGAAGAAAAAGTTTCTAAGACTTTCACTGTCTTACTCCAAAATTGATTAAAAACATACATTAATGAAGACAATGAGAAGTGGGATAAAGATTAATTAATAAAGGCAATTAGATCAATAAGAACCCACAATAGACACCCAGAAATGGACTCATACATACATCTGATATTTGTCAAAGATGTCAAACCCAAAGTTTAAACTATAACATATTTAATAGAAAATATAGTAAAATATTATGTTGGGATTAGGCAAAATTTTTGTAGAAAAATCACAGAAAGCAATAATTATGAAGAAACTCTTGATAAAATGGAGTTGAATAAAATTAAACATTTCTATTCATCAAAAGACACAGAAAAATAAAGAGATCCATCACCAATTTAAAAAAAAAATTCACAGGACATTTATTTCACAAAGGACTGGTATCCAGAATATATAAAGAACTTCATGCAAGTCAATTATGAAAGGTCAGGCAATTCCATAAAAAATGGGCTAAGAATTTCAACAGATGCCTCACTAAAAGATAATACACAAATGGCCAAAAAGCATATAAAAAACTACTCAACACCATTAGTTATCAGGGAAGTGCAAATTTAAACCATAATTAGATGTCACTTCATGCTATCAAGACAGATTAAAATTAAAAGACTAGCAACTGTAAAAGCAATTAAGGATGCATAACAACTGGAACTCCTATATATTGCTGTTAAAACATGAACTTGCACAGCCACTTTAGGAAGTAGTTTGGTGGTGTTTTGTAATACAAGATGTATAGCGAAACTAAGATGTAGTGCTTCCACTACCGGATGCTTACTTTAAAAAATGAAAACGTATGTTCACAGAAAGACATATACAAGAGTGCTGGTAACAGCTTTATTTAAAATATCCCCAAACTGGAAACAGATCCATAGAAAAATGCATTAATAAACTGAGTCATGCATACTGTAGATAAGCACTCAACAATAAAAAGAAATGAAATACTTACATGTGCAACATGTGGATGAACCTCAAAAACATTATATCAAGTGACAAAAGCCTTACTCAAAGTATATATACTCTATGATTCTATTTGTTTGAAATTCTACAACAGGCAAAACTAATCATGGTAGAAAAGAAATAAGAATAGTGGTTGCTACTTCGGGTCAGAGTGGGGATTGACTGGGGAAGGGGATAAAGGAATATTCTAAGGTTAGGATAACATCTCATATCTTGAGGGGGCTTTGTTTTGCACAGGTGTATGTATTTGTTAAAACTAAGTAAAAGTACACTTGCAATCAGTGTATTTCATTGTACATAAACATCACATCCAATGAGGAAATTATTTTATATAAACACTGAATTCTAGTTACTGATCATTTGTAAATTTTAAAAATATACAATTTTTATTGAAATAATTTTTTTAAAAGGAAATGAAATTTCCAAGGAAAAGGTAAAATAAATTAATAATTCAATTTTCATATTAATCAGTACTTACTTAAATAGAAGCATAAATATAGGATAGAATACATTAGTTCCTGTCTATTTGATTGTATTGAAAATATTGTTGGGAATTGTCTTTTAGCTTTAAAATTTCTTTGAACAGAAACAACAACAAAAACATGTTTTTAAACACTACATCATTCTCAAGCACCTTTTTATCCACTAAGCAATTTGGATGATTTAGCATTAATGTCAGCAAACCACTGCACTCATGAGTACATTTTGCTCCTCAGGACAGCTCTATTCACTGCGCAAATTTAAGTTAACAGAACCAAAGAGTGTAACATAAGAAAGTTAACTTTTGAAAAATGAAGATTAAGAAAGCCAATTAGGATCACACAGGAATCTTTGAACAAGTGGAACGTTTTGTACAACTTAAATTGCTTCTTGTGTTATACACAAGTCAGATGGGATAAATGAAAAGGCTTACCAGGCACTGCTTTAATTATTGAGAAAGAAAATAAAAATTCTAAATTTGAATTTTTTTCATTGATCGTAACTTTCCCATTGAATTGATACACATTCTCTAAAGAGCAGGCATAAACTGAAAAAGCTGAAAATAGGGATTTATTCCCCCATCTATAACAGCCAAGCAGTGCAGGTTACAAAACAGAGGCAAATGTTTCTGGCACTTGTTATGACAATCTAAGAAATTCTGCTCTTCATGACGGCCAACAGTTATTTTCTGATGTCTGTCAGATCATTTATAGGAGAGACATATATAAATTTCTCCTTGGTATTTTTTATCCAGGTCTATCACTTAACAAAATAATATGAATTTTGGTCTTAAATATTCTTTGATTCTTGTGTAATAAGAATTTCTACTGATTCTCATACATCCAGTCCAATGCCGGTCAGTGTCTCCTTCCACATTTAGCCAGTTAGTATCAGACCAAAGTCTCTTCCAGATTTCAATTTATTGGGAACGTAGTTACACAAAGATATACACTAAATAAATTATGGTTTTGGAACAAAAAGTCTTATGAGCAATATCATTCAATATAAAGAAAAAATAATAAAAGAGTTGAATCCGTGATAATAAGATATTAGTGAACTAATGTATGATTTAAATTGTAATTATTTTTCCTAAGTATAATACCAAGGGAATTAACCAATAATAAAATTTTAGACATATGATTTCTTTTCATATAAGAAAAATCATTTTAATTTAATGTAGTGAACAACCTGACGCCAAATATGTGAAATGTACATGAATATGCTGGGTTGTTTTTGAGTGAATTGATTCTAAGAATGTTTGTTCCATTTACTTACAAATAAATGCACTAAATACAATGAAGTCTTTATGTCTAGAAATAATTTTAAAATACTTGAAAGTGTTCAATTTGCAAAGGAAACTTTATCTATTTAATAATTTATAGGTTCTTGTTTTATAACAAGTAATGATGGAGGAATATACAGAGGGTGCCAAAAAATGTACACACATTTTAATAAAGGAAAAAAACTGTATTAAAATTGTGATACTCAATATATACCAATAACAAAAGATGAATACAAGTCATGTGTATACATTTTTCCGGCACCCCAGTATATTCGATTTTTTGTTGTTCTTCTTCTTTTTTTAGTTTGTTTTTAAATTAAAGTGTATTGGAGTGACAATAGTTAGTAAAATTACATAGGTTTCAGGTATACAATTCTGTAATACATCATCTATATATCATCTTGTGTGTTTACCACCTGGAGTCAGTTCTCCTTCCATCACCATGTATTTGATCCCTTTTACCCTCATCTACACACCCCTGCTCCCACCCTCTGGTAACCACTAAACTATTGTCTGTTTTTAAGAGTTTTTGTTTCTTCATTTGCTTGTCTTGTTCTTTTGTTGTCTTCAGTTTTATATACCACATATCAGTGAAATCATATGGTTCTGGACTTTTTCTGTCTGTCTTACTTCGCTTAGCATTATAATCTCAAGATCCATCCATGTTGTTGCAAATGGAATACTATCCTGCCTTAAGAAAAGATGAAATAGTGCCATTTGTGATAGCATGGTATATTCAATTTAACTAATAGAGAGCCATGCTTTGATGAGCAAAAGCTTTTTCTAATATAATGTCATCTTTTCCCATCTTTGGAGCATGTGAAAAATGGCATTTTCCAGTTCCATGCAATTGGAAGTAGCAATATAACTAATGTTGCCTACTGGGTTGTGTTCAGAGGTAATATTTATTGTCTCTTAGCCAAAGTACTTAACTGCCTGTTTGAGACCTTCCAAAATTCTGTAAACTGTCACAATGACTAGGAAGAACACCTATTCAACACATTGCAGTGATAGGTTAACGAAGGCTTTCCAGGCTCCATCATTACTACATGAAAGACAAGAATACAGGGGTTTGCCTAGAATTTCATGAGCAAGAAATGATCTTTGCTGTACTACATCTGAGATTTTTTCGATTATTGAATTACAAGGTATATCTTAACATATCCTTAGGAATATAATAGATAAATAGTAACTCAACTCATTTGTTACTTAGGCAACATATGATTTAGTAACTGTAAATCAATTTACAACTGTTATTAAACATCCATGACTTCAAATGTTATGGTATGAATATCCTATGTGTTAAAAGTGAAAAACCTGTAAAGTTACATAGATTTCAGGTGTATGGTTCTGTAATACTATTATCACCCCAATAAACTATAATTAAAAAAAAAGTGAACTTGCACTTGATTTATATTCATTTAAAATAGAGGTTATAATATTATCGCAAAATGACATATCTACAAAAAAATCCAAAAGTAAAATAAAAATTTGTGCTTTCATATCCTAACCAGAATATGAAATATCCAAAACATATTCAGAAGAATAAAAATATCTTTAAAAAATTAATTTCACATGCAAAAATATTTCTAAGTTTGTAACTTGTAATGTCTTTGCTTAAAAAGAAATTCTTTACAAATTTAGAAGGTAGAAAAGCCTGTGACTTATTGTGGAATTGAAGTAAAATGCACCATGAATGCAAAGTTTAGTGGTGAGATTAGAGAATTCAGGATAACTGTTATTCTCTTACAGTGAAATTATGTGACACCATAAAGCATGATGGCACAAATATTGTTCAATAATGTCACTGTAAAGTAAACTTTACTGTAGAACAATCAGTACTGCTCCTTACAATATCTAGGCTTAACATTACTAATCGTATCACTATAAAACAATTTTATGGTGATATAAACAGTAGAGATAACGCTGTCAAGCTTTGGTGTTAATGCCTCAAATAAAACCATTAACATATTGTCTGAATATATCTCTTACAAACTGATATGCAAAGATCAGGTAGAAAAAAAAAAAACAAAAAACAGAAAATGCTCTTATAACTCCCAGCAAAACAATATAAAGTCAGTGTGTATCTCTTTTAAATGTTTTGTATCACTTCATTTAACAAATATCTGAGTTTATTTAACATGAAATGATGGCAATCGACCATCACAGCATTCTTTCCCAGAAATAGAGCAAAAGCGTATGTCTTCTTCTAAGTCAATACCTATTTGATTGGAAAGAAGCATGATAATTACTTATTGATTTAAAAATTGTTTAGAGTAATCCTTTAAAAAAATTGTGTCAAAAGAGAACAGAAGCCTTCAAGAAGCTATCTATGACTCACATCCCTGCTAAAATCTGCTCCACATGGAAGCAAAATTAAATTAAAGACACATGCATAAGTATCTACAACACATTTCACCATTTATTAAAAAAACAAAAACAAAAACCCTTTATTTATAATGTAAAATATTGACTTATACTCATCTTTTCTATAACTTATGAGATGCAGCTATATTTAATTATATCCATTAAATGGAAAGGCACACTTTAAAATACTACTTAGCATTCATTCTTGACAAACTTTTGAAGGCAAAAGAGCATTAAAATACCCCATAAAATATGAAGTTTTGCTCAACACTGTCTATTTTCAGTGAAAGGTAAGGTAATCACCATACCCCTGTGGTATAAGATTCTATTAAAGAGGAAGACATAGCTCTAAAATATGAAATCTATTGAAAAGTAAACCCACATAAAAATAAGACATGTTATGTAAGAGTCTCAGTATGATACTTTGATGTTTATCATGCATTGCCACTTTTAAAACATTTTATATAGAGCCCAAGTACTGTTCACAAAAACATTATCACATAATACTGAGAAACAAACAAAAATTGTCAGAGAAGTTGAGATATCCCTAATAACCACTTAAATTAGGCTTGATAAAGTTAGCAAAATTTCATCCATTCTTTGTTAATGTTAGCATTAGAAATGCTACCAAGTCATCTAAGTACAAAGTATGAGATGCTGTTGAGTTGGCGTAGTGTCTAAGGATAGAGGAGAAAACAACTTTTTCTCGGTGCAACTGCTGTGGGAGAAGAACAATCAAACACAATTATATTCACATGGAGATCGCAGACTATTCATTAGAGCTCTTTCTTTTTTAATATGGGTGTTTACAGCTATAAATGTCCCTCAACGTATTGCTTTAGTTGCATCCTAAGTTTTGGAATGTTGTGTTTTGATTTTAATTCATCTCAACGTCTTTTCTAATTTCCTTTGTGATTTCTTCTTGAACTAATCGGTTATTTAGGTTATTGTTGTTTAATTGATACATTATTGTGAATTTCCCAAATGTCCTCATATTATTCATTTCTAGTTTCATTTCATTATGATAGAATTACATAGTTTATATAATTCTAATCCTTTCAAAATCGCTGAGGTATGTTTTATGGCCTAAATGTAAGGTCTACCCTGGAGAATGTTCTATGTGCACTTGAAACTAATATATATTTTGCTGTTGTTGAAGTAAATGTTCAATAGATACCTGTTAGGTCTACCGGATTTATAATATTATGTAATATTATGCTATATATATTATGAGTCACTTTTCTATAATCTATTCTATGTATTGGCTACTTTATATTTTCTCAAAATTGCTTGAAAAATTGATACACATTTTGTATTTTGCTATAAAATTTATTTTTCTTTAGGAAGATCACCCAAACTTTTGGGCACTTACATAACTGTTATCTGTCATAATCTCTGCAAAAACAGTTGAGCTTATATCACATGGCCTGCATGAATCCAGCCATTTTTCCTCAATCCTAATATTTTGAATTATAAAATAGATTTCATTTTTATAACAATAAAATAATATCATTACTGTAAAACTAAATATTTTAAAGTCAAATAATAAAAATCAAGAAGGTACCACAGAATGCCTTCTATTTAACACTCAAAGCTTTGTTTCCATCCTGGTATAAAGTATATCAAGATAAAAATAATCAGCTTTCATCATGTCCATATGAATTTTTCAGCTAACTAGATTTGCAGTGTTATATTTTCAACAGGTATATAAAATATTATCATATCTCCCATATCTCTATTGAATTTATCCTTCAGTATAACCTCACAAACTCTTTACAATCGGGCTACAAATGATATTTTCTTGACTTTCTCTTTAGTGTTTGTGCTACCATTCTCTCCACATAGTATGATGTACTTTACCATCTTCACAGCCTTCAGAGGTATGTGGCAAAGCTCCTCAGAGATGATACCAGAGCGGTTTTCTTAAAATATTGTCACTGTACTTTCTGCACAAATTTGTAAAATACTTATGCCAAATACAATAGTCTGAATTCTTTTTTAAAAACCTTTTCAAAAATTTGTATAACATAGGGAATGAATGAATAAAGATGTGATAATTTAGCTTCCTTTTTCGGAATGTCATAGTTAGTGCATTTGCAGTAGGAGTGCTACAAAGAAGACATGTTTTGGGTTTTATCATATACTCTGTTATAACAATTAGTATAAGGAAGGATGAGGGACAAAAGAATAAAATAATATGACTCTGTCAAGGCTTTCCTGGCTCTGAGGTTTTAAGACAAATAGGAGATCTGAAGAAATTGATAAAAATTGTTGTTACAAGAAGATACATTTTTTTCTATATAAATATAAGCAATCATTTACTATATCCTCTGTTTTTAAAACAAAATGAAAATGTCAGTATGTTAACTATAAATGCTGAAGAATCTTCTTCAACCAAGCTAAGCTATTGTCAACTTTTTTAAACTGGAAGCTATTTCCCCAGATTTCCTTTCCCTATATGGTTACTGATTACAGTTGCCAAAAGAGAAACTACAGGAGAGTGGAAAGATTAAAGTGAATCAGTGGCCCTTACTCTCCTCCAATATGAGCTAATTAAATGCATATTTTATTGGTGATGTCCGCCATTATTTTTAACATGCAGACTGAAGAATTTCTAACAGACACGATCTATCACAGTAAACCAAACTGAACAATGATAACACCATATAAAATACTCATATACATCTTTTGGCTAAGTACAAGTTACAGAGGTTAAATAAGCCTGATCTAAGGGTCCAAGGAAGCTATCTCATATGAGATAGACTATGATGCCAGGCAAATAACCCTAATTGTGTTAGGGGTATATTTTGAAAATATCAGCCACAATAGAAGATGAGATGATTTTCTATATATGGGTCCAAACCAGAACACTTTTGGAGTGTAAAGTTCCTCTTAAGAATTACAAGTGAATTGAACTGTCAGGCAAATCAGCATATCTGGTCTCACTAGTTTGCATCTAGAGTTGTTATTCTGCCAGAACATGTTAGCTGAAAAATATAGATTGATATTTGGGAAGTAATTTTTTTTTTTTTGGTCTGGAAAGTAAATAAGTTTTTTTTAAAAATAAAAAACTATCAAGAAACTAGAGACTTCTGCATGTGCCCTGTACAATGTCCATCTCTACTGCGTTGCCTGTCATCAGCTTGTAGTACAGGTGCCCTTGTTCATTTCTGCAATGCATGTACTGACAAGGATTGGAGTTCTTATGCCAATCATGTTTATGTGGATACTGCTTTTGCTTAACAATTGAGGGAAGTTAATGTTTCTGAAAAAAAACAAACTTCACCGAAAAAGAAAACTATTAAGCAGATGACAATTATGGGCAATTCAGTAACTTTATATAATAAACACCCATTATCCAAATGTTGTAGTTCCATATTTAAAACTCACATGGAAACTAGGAGACAGGGAAAGAGCTAATGATTACTAGCAGCTCATATTGATCGCTCAGCTGTGACTCAGCACAGATTGACAAGACTAAAGATTCTAAATAATTATTGAAAACAATCTTGCCAAAAATATACCTCCCCAGAATTCATTAATTGTGTATTGTCACCATGATTATATTATGCTGCTATAACATGTCACTGAAATCTTAGCCATTAGGAGAAAATAAATTTGAAATTAATAATGCTTTGAAATACTTTACGTAACAACGTGTACCAATGTTCACAGATTAATATTGATTCTATAAATCAAAAATACAACTGTCTTATTTTGTTGTTCACAGATCTTCAATATACCACCAAGTTTCGGTAATATTGCGATACTTGAATATTCAAAATCTGTCTTATAAACTATATCTTAATTATTTTTTTTCTCACCAATTTTGGAAAGCCTCTTTGTATAAAATTGTTTTTTCACATTTTCTAAAATGCCTTATCTAGTCTTCCTTGGTTTTCATGAATATTAAATGTTTGGGGTTTTTTTGTATTTAAATATTTATATTATTTCTAAAATAAAGCATTTTTTAAATGTCCATTTGTATATTTTTAAAATGAAAGAACTTCCATTAGTGATTTTTTTGTTGTTTTGTTTTGTTTTTCTTTGTTTTTTTTAATGATGGAGTTTCTTTTGTGGAGCTGTATCTGCTTTCCTATTGAAGAGATAGTTTGGTCTTTATTTATTTATTAGTTAATCTCCATCAGACCTTGAAGTGTTTATCAACAATCTTGTCACATTAAGATAAGATTATTGCAGCTCCCTCAGCTGGTTTGCCTGATAAGAGTTTGTTTGAACTCCAGTTGGCAAAGATTTTTTGTAAAAGAGGATAATTCTTTTTTACCCATTTTCCTGTCTGCTCAGAAGCTTTTGCAATCTTTGTTACCTGCTGCTACAACAAAGCACTCACTTTAGAATTACCTCTCACTGCTTAAATCACTTTGTGGCTTTAGTCCACGACATTTAAGAAACTTCTAGCTTTCAGGTAGCTGTGAAGATAGAATTTTCTGACTGTTTCTATTTTGTGCAAAGTTTGGAGAGACAAACCTTTTTAGGCTTTATGAATGTCATCTTTGGGAACTCCTATTACTTGAGTGTGAACATGATAGGCTTTAACTGCATTACACCGGAGCTCTAGGTTAGCCCACAGTCGGTGTGCTATCTGAAGTGCTGTTCAGTTCCACTCCACAAAGAATTTTGGAGGAGATAAACACACATTTTTGTCATAAAATTCATCAGGAAAAATTAAACAGAAAATCAGATTAAATGTAATAACTTCTCATAATTTCAAGTTGATGTGTTCCGTTTTCAAATTACAGCTAAATAGCTTATTTAAAAAATGCCTCTTTATGAAACAGTATAACAACAAAACAAAACAAAACAAAAAAACAGAGTCCTTGGAATCAGAAGATTTAAGATCATTTATCATTATTATTCTTTGCCACTACGTGGTTATAACTTTACTCAGCAGCTCCATTTTCTATTTTATGTCAGGACTGAAAGAAAAAAAGTTTCAAAGTCCTTAATTTTGTTGTTATTACCTGCCCCATCCCTAACAAGCTGCAATTCAATGTGTGGCACACTTGGGGCATTAGGGGACACGTGTGGACACCTGAGACATCATTTGTCCCAGGGACTGATTATGAAAAATTGACTGCACGCTGGGTGCCAGAACAGTTTTCTCTCTCAAATAGGAAAGTCTGCAAATTTTACTTAGTATAATTAAGTTTATCATAATCTGGCTTTCATCTATCTTTGACTTTATTTTTTACTAATTCCTCTTTTTCCATATTCTGTTATTATTTGATTTTCTCAAATGAGCCGGGTTGTGACTGCCTAATGATCTAGTCCCAAGTCCCAAATTTCAGACTCTACACTCGCTGTCACTTCTCTAATTTCTGCATCTCTTCCCTCAGTTAAGACAATTACCCCATATATTTGCAACAAATCCCATTTTTATTAGCTAACATCAGTTTCTGCTACAATCATTGCAACTTGAGCTGTTACAAAAATTGCCATTTGATATGAAATGTTGTTATGAAAGACACTTAAACATTAAACTGACCAAACTGAGGGCAGATAATGATTTCTCTATCCAGGGCTAGGAGGACAAACTTGGGGCTTGTGTTGTGGCAGTGGAACTGCTTAAACGATTGTTCCATTGAATTTTGAATTTCAAAATGTATCTTCAACTTACTCGCAGCTTTTGGTAGCATTTACAAATACACATATTTTTCATTTCATCACATGCCTAGAAAATTATACTTGCTTTTGTCCCTAACTAAACATTTGATTCAGGGGCTGCTTCAGTTTCCACAGTCCTTGTTTCTGCCATGCTACCTAAAACTGAGGGAATAAGTTACTCAGCACACCTCTTCCTATTCTGAGAACAGTGAGAGCTTTGCTTTGGGAGCCTGACATTAAACTCAGGATACTGGAATGCTTGGCTGTTTCTTATACCTTCTATAAGATTTTTCATCAAAAGGGCTACTTTCCTAGTGGGCCTACCTGAAAGCAGAAAAGAAGAGCAAAGCAAGCCATTCATGCAATTTCTTGCTAAAATTTCTTTTTCGCTATGATCAGTTATGTATGAATGCAGAAGTGAGGGAGTAATACATCTTTAAGATTAAAAAAGCTAAACCCAGTGCCCCATAGTAAAATTAGTGTGGGAGATGACAGGAGTAGGAGATAAGATGAGCACTCAGGAGGACCCAGAGAAATAGGCAAACATGAATTCTCCTGGCCCTCTAAATCAGAATTCTAGAAAATCAAGGTGGCCCCTTCTTACCACTGCCCCCCTCAGAAACAAACAAACAAAGAACAACTCACAATATTCTTCTCTAAAAGCATACCCATGGAAATGTAGTCTGGGGAATGGCAAGGGGGATCTTCCCATTAACCAAGTTACCTAACAGTTTCACTTGGCTTCATGGCAGAGGTCAAAGCAGAGGTCTAGGGGTTACACAGCCTCCGTTGCCTTCAGAAATAGAAATCCCCAAGTCAGGACTTAGGTTCAAATAAATCAACAGACAACTGTTTTCATGGTGTTGCATTGCCATAGAAACCATAGGACTACACAAAGAAATTTTATGATTGCTCTATTACCAGAGCAAATTCCCGGCTGTCATAAACATGACAGAAGTAATTTTGAATGCTAAAGCTGTACAGTACCCAGTAGGGAAATGATCCTCAGTGCCCCATGCCGATGTGCTCACTGAGAGCACTGGAGAAAGGGAATCTCTTCGGTCATAAATCCTGACCAAGGGACTCACTCAACAAAGAAAACTCACACAGTGCTTTTCAACAAGCTGTGCTATTTGCTTTGATCTATAAGAACTGTAACATCGGATTCCTTTTTTAAAAATCTACATTAGAGGTTTTGAGAGGCTTATTTTATGAAATTAAGCTTTCTTGAAAAAAAAAGTTTCTGCGATGCATAGGCATACGCATATTTTTGCCATAGTTTGCAATATCATGTACGTACTTATAGATGTAACAGGGAGGAATTCATATTGATTTGGTTCTCAATGTAGTTGTTAAATATCATTGTGGAGAGCTTTTCTTTGGCGTTCATTCATGACAATATATTGGATAGTTGCATTATACCTGGGGGGGCATTCTTAAAAAACTTACAGTAAGGGAAAAATGTTATTATGTGTGTGGTCATGTGTATTGGGCAACCAAGTGGTAACCTGTGATTATTATCTTTTTCCACCAGCATTCTACCCTCTAGCTTCTATTAATAGAACTTACTCTTCTGAGTAGTTAGTGTCAGTCATGTGACCAATGCTGAGAAAACCATAGCACCCAAGGCCTGGACAAAATGACTAGTCAGAGAAGTGCTTGTTCCTTGAGCCATGTGAACTAAAATTCATGCGTGGAATTGTCCTTCCTGAGATCCCGGAGAAAGTATTCTTCTTCCTGTCTGGTAAAAAGGTTTAGTAACTGAAAAACTACATGAAGTTATGCTGACAAACAGGAAAATGCATGAACATCAAAAGTTAAAGCAGAAAAGAGATGTATAGAATGGCTGTGTTCAGGCTGTGAGACTGCCCTATTTCTGAAGCACTGCCCTTAATTATTTGAGTTACCCAGTGCTCTTCAGATAAACTGTGTGTTTCTTAAATCATTGTTTCTTGGGCCATGTTGAATGATGTTCATATCATTTGCGACTGAATGAGTCCTGAATAATGCAGTTCACTCCCAAGCCTGACATTTTTAGATTCTAAGATACTATGTTTGTTACCAGAAATATACCCAGGACTATTTCAGTGTTCAATAAATATTAAAAAGCTACTAATCAAAAGCAGCTCTTCCATGATTAAATTTGTCATTGGTCTTTTAGATTGTACTATATTTAGTGATTCAATCATAACAACCACCTGAAATAGCTATTTGTAAAAATGAAAGCGATGAAAACATATGATTAAAGAGAATGATTTCCCGCCTTTATTCATCTTCCTTAACTCACTTAAAATTATTTATGAAATTAAGCTTTATTGAAATAATATAGTTGGATAGAATATTAATTTTCACTAAACTAATCTTTATGAAAAGCAAGATCACACCTGTTTTGTTTAACACTGTATCATATAAAAGATCCCCTGTTAATATTTCTAGAACTCGTAAATGATTATAACTATGCTACTTGCTTTCTTGTCATACTCGGCTGCTGGTCTCACCTCTCTGAGCCTCAGTTTTCTTATCAATAAAAATGGATATAGGATAGTGACATGTTTTGTGTATTCAATGAATGTTTAAAATCTCAGAGTACAATTAGCACAGGCAAGCAGAAGAAGACTCATGGATCTATCTACCACTGAACATGTGGCCTAGAACCAGTTACTTCACTTTATCTGTACATTTTAAGGGAAGTGTGATGATTCTCTTTTATTTCTCCCATCTTTATCAGTCTTGATATAAATGGATAGTTTCTTTGCCTCACCGCAATAATTTCGAGTAGTGAATATGATTACAAAACAGAGAAATTTAAATTACATACACTTGATACAAAATCTTTTATAAAATAGCTAAAAAAGTTATTATATGGTTATACAAGTATATTATAGATTATATGTAAAACTGAATATTCCTAAAATTAGTTATTATGGATTTTTTTATTTGCTATAAATATATAGGTGAAAGTAATATACCAATAAACCATAGGTAGGAGTAAGGTAAGAATGACAAGGAAGATCTTTGGAAGAGTTATTAAGAAGATGGAAATTAGATGATATAAACAAATAAAAACAATCTCTCATTTTTAAAATAGAAGCATTGTTTCTGTGTTTTTAAAAAGTAATTATTTCAATAGGGGTCGATATAACTGGAACACAATTCCTGACTAATCTGTGTCCTGTAGATTTCTGAAAGATGAAGAATAGAATGAATTATCACTCAGCAACCGAGAGCAAATGGTACCAGAGAAAGAAGAGCTGGGGAAATGGTTTATTTCTTTCCCCTCTCCCTCATCTTGAATTGCTGAGTGGAGAACAGACCATAGAGGAATAGACTGGGAACAGAGACACAACTCATAAAGGCATTATGTTAGTCTGGGCTAGACATGAAAGAGTCCAGGGCTGGAAGATAAGAGTGATAGTGTTGAGAAGTAAACAAATACATGTTTTTAGAAATATATTTTAATGCTTGGTCAAAAAAAGGGACTTCTTGAATTATGTGTTAGATATGAATGAAAGTGAAGAATAAAGATTATTTCAAGGATCATAGCTTCATCAAATATGTATACGACTGGGAGAACAGATAGTCAAGAGAAGGATATAAGAGTTTCCTTTTAGGTATCAACGAATTGGAGAATTCAGGTAGAGAGATGTAATATATTAAGTGAGGAACTTGGAGGGCAAAATGAGAACTGATACATTAATTTGGAAATTATCAGTTTATGCAGTATTTGAAACCCAAGAAAAAATGTCATCAGTAGTGAGAGAACACAACCCAGGAAGACAGCCAAGGATTAATACCTACGCTACACAAACAAGAAGAGATCTATATGAGGAGAAGAATCTCACAAAAAAACTTAGAAGTTCCAGGGAGATAGAAAAATCAGAATAGTGGTTTGTTCTAGAAATCAAATGAAAAATTGTATCATGAACAGTATGTTCAAGACTGTTAAAATTTGTTGTAAGTCAAGTCATGACTTATAGCATGACAATAGCATAGAATTGGCCATTAGGTATGAAAAGGAATCCTTGGAAAACTTGACAAGATTATTTTCAATAGTATGGTGTGTTTTATACCTTATTGAAGAGGTAAAAGCTATAAGAATAATTTATAAAGGAAGTCAATAGATACAGAAAACTTCTTAAATTTTCTTTAGAAATGGACAAGATAAATATTATAGTAATTTGATGCACAGAAAGAGTTTTAAATTTAAATTTTGGGTGAGATATAGTTTGTTGTGTGTGTGTGTGTGTGTGTGTGTGTGTGTGTGTGTGTCCCATTTCATCTCACTGCGTAAAAGATTTTGTTCCTCAAACTTGCAGCATTCCGAAAGTAATCCAAACAATTGGAAAAACTACGTCTTAAATAAAATACATGAATAGTTATTTTCCTCATGGTTATGTAAATGTTCAGCAAAATGTTTTACTTCTGGATATAACATTAATTATGTAAGTTCATAGAATAGCAAACAATTAATGAGGCACTTTTCAGGATCTTATTGTTTACTCCTCATGGCGTTTGTTCTAAATTAGCTTTGGATGACACATGCTATTATTTTTCTTAAGCAGATATGGTAATAGGCTGTAGACAAAAATATAAAAAAAATAGAAATATATGAAATTATTTATCTTATCAAAAGAAACGGAAGCAGCACTTTTCCTTGTTCAAATTAAATTAAGAAGAGGTCCAAGATGGCAGATTACGTAACCACTATGTCTACTTCATCCCAGGATTACACCAAAGTTACAAATAAATTATAGAATAGTCAACCTCAAGAATCACATGAAGACTAACTGAACAGAACCCCTATAACTAAGGATATAAAGAAGAGGACACATCTAGACCGGTAGGAGATGCGGGGACGTGAAATAGGCTGACGCCAAATCCATGGATGGTGGCTGAATGACAGGAGGGACACCTTCGTTGCAGATGACCCCCTGAAGAGGAAGGGGTCCCAGCCCACACCCTGGCTCCCCAACCCAAGGGGCCTATGCCTGGAAGAGGAGCTCCCATGGTATCTGGCAGTGAAAATCAGCGAGGACTCTGTCTGCCCCAACCAGTGGGATGGAGGGCAGCTGGAAACTCAGAGCCATCTTATAGAGACCACACACAGACTCACTGGCTAGCAAATACTCACCTGGTCTCTGGTGGAGAGGCAGCAGCTTGGAAGGCCCACAGATGTGCAGAGGAGAACTGAGTTGTGTGGCTTCAGGGCAGGAGCTAGAGGGAGAGGAGCCATTGTTGTCCCTGTGGGGAGCCTGACACACATGTGGCCTATAGGATGGCTCCATCTTTTCAGTGTTGAGCCCGACCCCAAAGGGCCACATCTGGGACTGCCTTGGTCTTGTGGAATACACACATGTGCACACTGCCTTGGTCCCCCCACCTCCTGCACAGTTGGTGCTACCTCTCCCAGGACACACTTGACTGCTGGACTGCTGCCCACACAACACAGGCTGCAGAAGCCCTTTTTGGCACAGCTGCCAGCCCTTGGCTCCCCAGGAAACATTTGCTGGTGGGTGGCATAGCCATTATGGAAGTAGAAATTGCTAGGAGTGCTGTTAGAAAAGAGAGCTATGTAAGAATGATAATTATGCCAATTACCAAGCCAAGGTCTAGTATAGGGCTTTCACTTGTGTTATGGCAGCATGGAGAATGGGGAGTACTTATGTCAATGGTCTTTTCCTGAACAGTGGTTTTAGGTCCTCTATTGGGACATGTGTGTGTGTCATGGAGAATCTTCCTTTGTCTCCTTGGGGACTGTCAGGTGTGCTTAATTGTTTTCACCAAATCTTTTTGCCATGTGGTCCTTTTTTAGGCTAGAGAGATACCTCTGCAGATTACCTGAGGTCTGAATGAGGGAAGAGAAAGAGAAATTTTTGACTTTTGGTATGCTTAGTAATTTTTCTTGATAGCCAGACATGATGTAGTATTTTTTATTTGTTTAAACTGTGGTTACTAGACCTTTAGTAATGTGGTGGTGAGCTGTGATAAGATGTTCTCTAGTCCTATAATTCCTACTCTATGTACTCAGAGTACCTCTGAACTCTGAACTTCACAATGTTTCTCAGTGGTTTCTGTTTTATTTTGTTTTGTTTTGTTTTTTCTCTCTTAGGACAGATTAAAGTCGGGCATTTCCTTTCCCCCACATGGAATGTTAGAGCAGGCTGTAATTGCGTATTATCCCTTCCCCCAGGTCAGGTAGGCTCGGGAAAAGCCCCAGTAGATTAGGCTTTAGTAAAATTGTTTCTTAAGGACCAGTTGTGTTACAAAAATTCTGGGGTGCATTTCAAAATAGTTACCTCTCCCCTTCATCTACCAGAAGTAGAAAGGTATTTTTCTCTGCTATTCACAGTTGGAACCTGGTCAAGTGCCTGGAGGTAAGACTCACAGACATGTGATTGCCTACCATGACTCAGTGCCCTTGGAAATTTTAACTCTCAGAGTTGTCCACACTGAGCCTCCAGCGATTTTTCAATTACAGTTTGGTTTTCCTACATTAACACTGTTCCCACAGATATTTCTGCTGGTAGGTTTCTCCCTCAGTAATCTGTGATTCTCTGTATTCACCTGTTTCTCCAATTATGGGGGCAGTAGTTTGTCCTATAACTTCAATTCTCTGACAGATTCAAGAAGAGTTGTTGATTTTTCAACTTCTTCATGTTTTTATTTGTTTTAGGACAGAATGAAAATTTCCAAGTTCTTTACATGCTCGACCAGAAGTCAGAAATCTTGATTTTTTTTTTTTAAGATTAGTTTTATATGGTGCTACATTGCTATAAATCTTTAAATTTTGAGACTATGTGACTAATAAATTACTATTGATCTCTTCTGCTTAGTGTTTTGTGTCATGTGTTTGACTGTCCCCATGACTCTAGGGAGGAAATCCTTTCAGTAAAAACTGGGTGAATAGAAGGTGGTTGCAACACTTGTTGATAAGATTTAAGTACATAGAAAGACTTCATCAAATGGTGGTGTGAGGTGAGCCTCTGTAAATCTTCCCTGGAATTACAACAAATGGAACAATTATAACTCCACAAAGGACTCCCTGCACAGCAGATAGGCAAGACGAAGAGGCCCACTACTGAATTCACCTAAATGTGGGTGAATCGCATGAGCAGGGGAGGGAGGAAGGGAGAAGTGCGGAGATGGAGCCGCGCTGGCACAGGACTCAGACCTAGCTCAGTGCTCTGAGCTTGCTGCATCCCGGAACTACCGCAGCTGGAGGAGAGGGAAGAATTCGGACTGCTAGGGCTCGGTTTATGGCCTACAGGGCTGAGGGGACAGCATATAACAGAACTGAACCCAATGCTCACGGCAGAGACCTCGGAGAAAAGACTGAGGGGAAAAGGCTGCAAACAGTGGATTAAGCCCTCACTGCCGAGCAGAGAATGGAAGCCTTAGGCACCGAGACTAGCTGCCCCTTCCCCACCGTCCCAGAGCTCACCCTGCCCCCACCTACCCAGTGGAAAAGTGGAAAAGTAGCAGTGTCAGATAAAAAGAACAGAATATTTGTTGTTCTGAGAACTGTGCACTGAAGACACAGATTCACAGTCCAACTAGTTCCCACAAAGGGGAGGGAGCTGTGGAAACAGGACCGGCTGTGGTAGTGGTCGCAGCCATTGCTCTGGGCCACCTCTCACAACTCACCCTGCCCCTGACCCCACCTATCTGGGAGGATCCCCACAGGAGTAAATAGAGCTGTTGAAACATACGGTCTCTGAATCTGGTGCAAGAAGAGCTTTGGAACTTCAAAAGCTCTCTGCATACCTACATGGACACGGCACCCTGTGACCCAGGCGAACTATTAACAGAGGAGAAGCCCATCTCCCAGGGAATCCCCCCATTGTGTGAGAAGTGCAGAGAAAACATAGCACTACCGAGTGAGAGAGAAAAAAAGGCTGCAGTTGGAGAGAAAATAAAACATTCTACCAACAAGTACTGGAAAACAAAAGAAAGATCTCTTCCTATCAACCTGTTGCAGAAGCCACGCCTGTAGATGTCTAGGAAGAGAAATAATAAATCATTAATTGCCATGAATAACCAAGGCAACAAGACAGCTCAGAAAGAAAGTGAAAAGTCTCCAGAAAAGGAACTTAAAGATATGGAAATATGTGACTTACATGACAGAGAATTCAAGATTGCAGTTCTGAAAAAACTCAATGAGATGCAAGAAAACACAGAAAGGCAGTTTAATGAACTCAGAAACACAATCCAGGAACAAAATGAGCATTTTACGAAAGAGATTG
Organism: Rhinolophus ferrumequinum; assembly: GCF_004115265.2. NCBI lineage: Eukaryota > Metazoa > Chordata > Mammalia > Chiroptera > Rhinolophidae > Rhinolophus > Rhinolophus ferrumequinum. The sequence goes on along the minus strand of NC_046288.1, from coordinate 20,159,868 downwards.
AAATTTTAAAAAAAGAACCAAATAGAATTTCTGGAGATTAAGAACTCAATAGAAGAAATTAAGAATGAAATACTCAGCTTAGGTAGTAGAGTGGACCAGATGGAGGAAAGAATCAGTGACATCGAAGATAGAAACCTGGAAATGACATGGATGGAAGGAGAAAGAGACTTGAGACTTAAAAGAAATGAAAGAACTCTACAAGAACTTTCTGACTCCATCAGAAAGAGCAATATAAGAATAATGGGCATATGAGAAGGAGAAGAAAGAGAGAAGGGAACAGAGAATATATTCAAGCAAATAGTCGATGAGAACTTCCCAAACTTGTGAACAGAACTGGATCTTCGAATCCAAGAAGCAAATAGAACACCTAATTACCTCAATCCCAACAGGCCTTCTCCAAGGCACATTGTATTGAAGCTGTCTAAAATCATCGACAAAGAAAGAATCCTCAAGGCAGCCAGGGAAAAGAAGACGGTAACCTACAAAGGAAAGACCATTAGATTATCATCAGATTTTTCAGCAGAAACTCTACAAGCCAGGAGGGAGTGGAACCAAATATTCAAACTATTGAAAGAGAGAAATTATGAGCCAAGAATAATATATCCAGCAAAGCTATCCTTTAGATATGAAGGAGGAGTAAAGACCTTTCCAGACACATAGAAGCTGAGGGAATTTTCTAATACACGACCTGCACTACAAGAAATACTAAAGGAGGCTATTTGACCACCATCAACAGGGACAATGTGTGGCAACCAAAACATAAAAAAGGGGAGAGTAAAGGAAAATGGGAATGGAGAAAGTAAGCATGCTGAAGAAAATGGAATACTCTAAATATCAAACTTTCTTTTACATAAACTTAAGGGTAACCACTCAAAAAAAAAAAAAATCCAGAACTGAAATATATACTGTAATAAAAGAAGAAACAGAGGGAAACATCATAGAATACCACCACACAGAAATAATAGACAACAACAAAAAGGCAAAGAAACAATGGAGACACAGCCTTACCAGAAAACTAAAGATAGAATGACAGGAAATCCTCACATATCAATAATCACCCTAAATGTAAATGGACTGAACTCACCAATAAAAAGTCACAGAGTAGCAGATTGGATCAAAAAACTAAACCCAACCATATGCTGTCTCCAAGAGACACATCTCAGCTACAAGGACAAGAATAGACTCAAAGTGAAAGGGTCAAAATTGACACTCCAAGCAAATGGTACCCAGAGAAAATCAAATGTAGCCATAATGATATCAGATGAAACAGACTTCAGGGTAAAAAAGATAACAAGGGACAAAGATGGACATTTCATAATGGTAAAGGGGACTATACAACAAGAAGACATAACAGTCATCAATATTTATGCCCCCAAACAGGGAACACTGAAATATACCAAGCAACTACTAACAGAACTAAAGGGAGAAATTGACCAAAACACAAATATACTAGGGGACTTAAATACATCATTGACAGCTATGAATAGATCATCCAAACAGAAAATAAATAACGAAATAGCAGCCCTAAATGACACATTAGATGAAATGGACATAATTGACATATATAGAGCACTTCATCCTAAAACATCAGATTATACATTCTTTTCTAGTGTACATGGAACATTCTCAAGGATAGGCCATATATTGGGACATAAAATCAGCCTCAGCAAATTTAAGAAGATCAAAATCATACAAAGCATATTCTCTGATCACAAGGCTTTGAAATTGGATATCAACTGCAAAAAAGAAAGCAGGAAAAAACACAAATACATGGAGATTAAACAACATACTTTTAAAGAACGACTGGGTCAAAGAAGAAATTAGAAGAGAGATCAAAATATACATAGAAAAAAAAGACAATAAAAATACATCCTACCAAAATTTTTGGGATGCAGCGAAAGCAGTTTTAAGAGGGAAATTTATATCATTATAGGCCTATCTCAAGAAACAAGAAAAATCCCAAATAAATAACCTCATGTTACACCTTAAAGAATTAGAAAAAGAAGAACAAGTGAAAGCCAAGGTCAGCAGAAGAAAGGAAATAACAAAAATCAGAGCAGAACTAAATCAAATAGAGAACAAAAATATAATAGAAAAAATTAATGTGACAAAGAGCTGGTTCTTTGAAAAGATTAACAAAATTGACAAACCCTTGGCTAGATTCCCTAAGATAAAAAGAGAGAAGACACTAATTAACAAAATCAGAAATGAAAAAGGAGAAGTAATCATGGACTCCACAGAAATACAAAGGATCATCCAAGAATACTATGAAAGACTATATGCCACCAAATTCAATAACCTAGAAGAAATGGACAAGTTCTTAGAAACATACAGCCTTCCACGGCTGAACCATGAAGAACTGGAAAATCTAAACAGACCGATCACCAGTAATGAAATTGAATCAGTCATCCAAAACCTTCCCAAAAGCAAAAGTCCAGGACCAGATGACTTCACTAGTGAATTCTACCAAACACTCAAAGAGGACCTAATACCAATCCTGCTGAAACTCTTCCAAAAAATTGAAGAAGAGACAGTACTCCGCAACTCATTTTATGAGGCCAACATTACCCTGATACCAAAACTTGGTAAGGACAACACAAAAAAAGAGAACTACAGACCAATATCTCTGATGAATACAGATGCAAAAATCCTAAACAAAATTCTCACAAATCGAAACAACAATGCATTAAAAAGATTATTCATCACGACCAAGTGGGGTTCATCCCCAGAACACAAGGATGGTTCAACATCTGCAAATCCATCAATGTGATACATCACATAAACAAAATAAAGGACAAAAATCATCTGACTATATCAATTGATGCAGAAAAAGCATTTGACAAGATACAACATACATTTATGATTAAATACTGAATAAAATAGGTATAGAAGGAAAATACCTTAACATAATAAATGTCGTATATGACAAACCCTCAGCTAATCTCATAATTAATGGTGAAAAACTGAATCCCTTTGCTCTATGTTCAGGAACACGACAGGGCTGTCCCCTATCACCTCTGCTTTTCAACATAGTGTTGGAAGTCCTTACCAGAGCAATCAGGCAAGAGAAAGAAATAAAAGGCATCCAAATTGGGAATGAAGAAGTTAAATTGTCACTCTTTGCAGACGACATGATGCTATATATAGAAAACCCTAAAGACTCCACCAAAAAGCTCTTAGAAACAGTCAACGAATACAGTAAAGTAGCTGGCTACAAAATCACCGTACAAAAGACCATTGCATTCCTATAGACTAACAATGAAATCTCAGAAAAAGATATACAAAAAACAATCCCTTTTAAAATTACAGCAAAAAGATTAAAATACCTAGGAATAAACTTAACCAAGGATGTGAAAGACCTATATGATGAAAACTACCAGACATTTTTAAAAGAAATTGAAGAAAACACAAAGAAATGGAAAGACATTCCGTGCTCATGGATTGTAAGAATCAACATAGTTAAAAAGGCTATATTACCCAAAGTAATATACAGATTTAATGCAATCCGCATCAAAATCCCAATGGCATTTTTTAAAGAAGTAGAACAAAAAACCATCAGATTTGTTTGGAACCACAAAAGACCCCGAATAGCCAACGCAATCTTAAGAAAAAAGAACAATACTGGAGGTAGCACACTCCCTGATTTTAGCTTGTACTATAGGGCTATAATAATCAAAACAGCATAGGATTGGCAGAAAAACAGACTCGTAGACCAATGGAATGGATTTGAGAACCCAGAAATAAAACCACATAAATATGGACCGATAATTTTTGACAAAGAAGCAAAAAACATACAATGGAGAAAAGACAGCCTCTTCAATAAATGGTGCTGGGAGAATTGGAAAGCCACATGCAAAATAATGAAACTGGACTGCTATCTGTCATCATGTACCAAAATTAATTCAAAATGGATCAAAGACTTAAGCATAAGACCTGACACAATAAACTGCATAGAAGAAAACATAGGTACTAAACTTACGGACATTGGGTTCAAAGAGCATTTTCTGAATTTGACTCCAAAGGCAAGGGAAGTAAAAGCTAACATAAATGAATGGGACTGTATGAAACTTAAAAGCTTCTGCACAACAAAAGAAACCATCGACAAAATAAAGAGGCCACCAACTGAATGGGAGGAGATTTTTGCAAACAATGCCTCTGATAAGGGGCCAATATCAAAAATATACAAGGAACTCATGAAACTCAACAACAGAAAAACAAACAACCCAATTGAAAAATGGGCAGAGGAGCTCAGGAGACATTTCTCCAAAGAGGACATACAAATGGCAAATAGACATGAAAAAATGATCAACATACTAATCATCAGAGAAATGCAAATAAAATCCACAATGAACTATCACCTCACCCCAGTCAGAATGGCTATCATCAACAAGACAAATAGTAACAAGTGTTGGAGAGGCTGTGGAGAAAAAGGAACCCTCATACACTGTTGGTGGGAATGCAGGTTGGTGCAGCCACTATGGAAGGCAGTGTGGCGGTTCCTCAAAAAATTACAAATAGAATTACCGTATGACCCAGCAATCCCTCTCCTGGGTATCTACCCAACAAATCTGAAAACATTTATACATAAAGACACGTGTGCTCCAATGTTCACTGCAACTTTATTTACGGTGGCAAAGACATGGAAACAACCAAAATGTCTTTAATAGATGATTGGATAAAGAAGTTGTGGTATGTATACACAATGGAATACTATTCGGCAGTAAGAAAAGATGAAACAGGACGATTTGTGACAACATGGATGGATCTTGAGAATATAATGCTAAGCGAAATAAGTCAGACAGAAAAAGCAGAGAACCATATGATTTCACTGATATGTGGTATATAAACCAAAAACAACAAAAGAACAAGACAAACAAATGAAAAACAAAAACTCATAGACACAGACAATAGTTTAGTGGTTACCAGAGGGGGGAGGGTGATGGTAGATGAGGGTAAGGGGGATCAAATATATGGTGATGGAAGGAGAACTGACTCTGGGTGGTGAACACACAATGGGATTTATAGATGATGTAATACAGAATTGTACACCTGAAATCTATGTAATTTTATTTACAATTGTCACCCCAATAAAGTTTTAAAAAATATATTTAAGTAGATAGATATAGATATAATATAAGTAGATAGATATAGATATAGATATAAATATAAATATAGATATAGATATAGATTCATATCTGTATTATTTATATTATTATTTATAAATATTATTTATAAAACTCATATTAAATCTTATTCTTAAGATTTACATATATGTTTTTTCCTGAAAATAGACATGAGATTTCTTGGACAGGAACAGATTATTGTTACCTATGCCCAGCAGTAATGTATTCATTTATTTCTTTGCTCCTATTCTTTTCCTCTGGGGCAATATGATGAGAGCCGAATGTCACCAAATTTAGGTTAATTTCAGGAAACTTACCTTGAATTATATTTTGAATTGTATTTCTTTCTTTTTTCACTGCCACCTCTAATTATAGGCACTTTACATTGTCCTTTCCTATGATCTATAATTTTCACTCTAATTCACTATCTTCTTTCTTTTTCTTTATCTGTATCATTGTATTCATATTTTCTATATTCTGTGTTCTCATCGTACTTTCTGTCATGTCTATTTTGTTTTGTGTTTCTTTCTCCTTTAAAATAAATCTTACCTTCTTTTTTTGTTTTTTCAGAACTTATTTCACATTCCACTCTTTTCTAGTAATCAGATTCTACTTTTTGTTTACCTGTTATTCTGTAAGTCTATTTTGCTGTTACTTATAGAACTGAGGGCTTAATTTTTTTAAAAAAAGTTCATGTTAGAATTATGTTATCTTGTTTTTGTTGTTATTGATACATTTTTATGGTGATCTTTTACTACCTTTAGGGTTATTCTGTTGATCCTGTTAATATTTTGCCTAAGCCTACTTATATGAAGCGTTGAGTGTTCCTCTTCTGTCCCTTGTGCTGGACTGAATTAATTATCCTCAACTAATAGCAGAGGTTTCAGTGGAGTGTAGTAAGAGGGGAGATTTTTCAGGCTTCACAGTTGAAGGTCTCCCTACTCTGTTAATACAATAATGAACTATTTCCTTAATTCATGCTACCTCTGCATAGCCACCCCACCAATGACCCTTAGAACCTAATCCATTTCATGGGTACTTCTACAGATAACCTGGGTTTTCTTTGATTTCTTTATAGTCCACAAGAGACACAGTCGTTTTCTTCAAATGTGAAGCAGTCACTTTTAGAAAATGTATTTGATAGGGACTGTGTGAGATCAGTCACCTCTGGGCACTCCCACCCACTTTTGTGCCTTCCTTCTTCTCAAACCAAGTGATAATAATATACTTACTGCAGAGTACTATCAGGAAGGTGCTTATTTTTTCCCTCCTCCTGGAAGTGGATATGTGCTCGAGATTTCTGAAATATACAACCACAGAAGTTTTTCCTCCTCAAAGCAATTTTTCTTTTCTTTTTTCTTTTTTTTTTTTTTTTTTTTTTTTACTTTCTATGTAGGCTTGCTGGCTGAATTAGCCTTTTGGCTACATTTTCACCAGAAAAAGGAATTTGGAGGCACTTTTGTGTCCTAATTTAGCTAAAAATGTAGTTTTTAATATATTTTTTTTAATTATGATTATCCTTGATGCTCTGGTTTTCTAAATGAGAAGAAAAACATTAAAACTAAACCACTGCCTGTTCCTACCAAACAAATGAACATTTCTTTTCCTTAAAACATTCCGTAAACATATGCATTTAATTGTTGGCGTATAATTTTATTTGATTACAACATATTTACATATATTATTTACAATATTTGATATGTTCTTTCCATTATAATGGCTTAAAAAATAAAAACATAGGCCATTTATAGATAGGTCCTAATTATCCTCAACAGTCTGTTATCATGCAAATGTCATTGTATGTAAGAAAAATTATAATTTTATTTAAAAAGATTTTACCTGGACAATACTTATATAATTATTATTAACACTGAAAATCAAATATTCAATTAAAATTTTATACTATTGAAATACAAAATTGGAATGTAAGTGGTGGAGTAAAGAAAGAAATCTTGTTATGCATTAAATATTGGGATTTACGGAATATGGCACCTATTTCATAAAATCTGACACACAGTAAATATTTTAATTCTGTTATCCTGATCCCAAATTCCTTTTGTGTTACACAAGAATTTATTTTATTGGGGATGTCTCTCAAGTTTAAAGTAACTCTCTTAATCTCTTTCTCTGTCTCGGTCCCTTTTTTTCTCTTCTTGTCTTTCTCATTAATTAATGAGAATTTCTCTATTCTAATTAATGTAGCTTCTTTCATTATCAACCACAACAATTCTCTCTCTCTCATCGATTTTTCTCTGAATCTTTCATATCACTATTCTAATTAGTGTAGCTTCAATTATCAACTCCAAAATTATTTTCAGATTTCAAATCATTGCATTACCTAACACACTACTGAAAATTAAAAATTTAAAAGATATCACTGTTTACTCGACTATAAATGCTACTTATAAACTAACACTATTCTGATGTGCACAAAATATAAAGGAGAGAGCTCTTGAATTAGAAATAGTATAAATGAAATTCTGTAAGTCACCTAAAATAATGAGACAAAAGTTGCCACCATCTAAATATAAGTTAGCACTCAGAATTTCTAGAAAAATTATTTGTAATACTATACAGAAAACATCTGACAATGCAGAAACAGAGCTTAGAGAAGATATTTGGGAATGCCTGTATGCAGATGAGTATTACCAACCTCCATCTGACCGTACGTGCCTAGATCTCACTAAGAGGAGCAAAAGATTCACACTATTCAAACTTAAAGTTCTAAGGATGAGTTGCTCCTCATCCCAAATGTCCATTTATCTGCTTACAAGCTTAGGGATTAATTGCACTTTTGTCTTATCAGCATGGCCAGCCCCTTCTTTCCCAACCATTCAGTTTGTTTAGAGTTGGAGAATGTCTATATTCTTTTTATCCTTCATTCAACTTTATCTATTATTTTACTAAAACAGTTTAGAAGAAAAAGAAAAACATCAAAAAACTTCTGAAGCTTTTTTTTTTTTTAAGCCAGGAAATATGAGGGATTTTTTTTACCAAGCTTTTTTTTACCAAGTTTATCCAAAAAAAATATGCACTATGACTAAAGAAGTAAAAAGAAGCATAGTCAGATTTAAATTTAAAAGACACACCACAATTTTCAATCTTATTTAGTATCCATAGCATATTTCATTCCCTTAGTTTGTTCGTCAGGCATTGTTCCCAGAGATTTAACATGTTCCCAGAGATTGGTGTCTTGTGCATCATCACACACAGTATATGACAAGTAAAGGAATTGAAAATAGAGCCTTGACTTCAGAATTCTAGTTCAGGATTCAGATCACCTTAGTGATTCTTGAAATAATTACCATAATATATGATTTAGTTTTGGAACATGGCACAATGGTACTTTCTTAATATGACAATAATAATCTGTCTACTATGATTGCATCAAGTATATAAAAACCATATATCATTCTAGTATTCTTTTTACCCCATATGTCATATAACTAGTTTCACACAAAATCTTCAGATACTGTAGAAGTACCTATTAGTGCTTATGTTTTATATTTTAAATGTCTTAGTATCAACACATTTTTATCCACCATAAACAAAATCCAAAGCTTCTCTTTTTCTTAGCTTTAGAATTGTCTTGAGAGTACAGGTGCATGACAAATATTAGTTGCACAGACCTTTTCAAAGTTTGTCACATCTGACATAAGTATGACAGTAGGAATTGTAGTAGGGTGATGTCAACTCCATTATTGTTACAGTTTTCCTATTTCTTTGGCAAAAGTAGTATTTCGCTCCAGTTTAGAGTCATTGGGTAAGAAAAGATTGAATTTTTAGTTCAGAAAGCACAGGATTATTATCCAACTCCCTCCACTGTAAACTTCAATAACACTTTTTAAGGATAACTACCAATTTTCTACCTGTCATGTCTTTTTCTACAGGAATGTGGAGAAAATTGTATGATTTATAATATGATTACATGTTTGTCATATTTTAATGATAAGAAACATCTTTTAAGCATGTTTCACAATGTGAGAATACAAGAGAGTTTTTTTACATGGCAAAGAATTTTAAGTTAGAGAAGATCTTAGTGATTATAGGTAAAGTCACCTATAAGTTAAATGGTTTTCCTAAAACTTTACAATATATTAGTAACAGTTTATAAAAGGAAACCTGGTGTCATGACTCTAACTTAGCTTATTAATTATTGTGCACTATTAATTTATTAGCTACACCTTTCAAAAAACTTTGAGGGAATCTTCAACAGAATTGAGAAAAAATAGTTAATACCAAGGTCTTCTTAAATGTAAGATAAAAGACAGGTGGAAAAATTTACCTAGGAAAACATTCTCTAAAATGTAAGAGGTATGACAATTAAGTTAGCAAACTCATCCTAGAAAAAGTGCTGCATACTTTATTGCAGAATATCACTACAGTCATCTTCAAAGTATTCCCCTTGGAAAGCTATGTATTGATGCCAGTGCCTAGTCCACCCTTCAAAGCAATTTTGGAACTCTTTCTGGAATGGCCATCAGAGCTGTCATCATATTACCCTTGATGTCCTGAATGTCATCAAAATGTCTTTCAATATTTCCTTTATCTTTGGGTAAAGAAAGAAGTCACTGGGGGCCAGATCAGGTGAGTAGGGAGAGTGTTCCAATACAGTTATTTGTCTACTGGCTCAAAACTCCTTCACAGACAGTGCCGTGTGAGCTGGTGCATTGTCGTGATGCAAGAGTCATGAATTATTCGCAAAAAGTTCAGGTAATTTTCCTCTAACTTTTTCACACAGTCTTTTCAGCACTTACAAGTAGTAAACTTGGTTAACTCCTTGTCCAGTTGGTACACATTAATAATGAATGATCCCTCTGATATCAAAAAAGGTTAGCAATATTGTTTTGACTCCTGATTTGGACTGATGGAACTTTTTTGGTCGTGGAGAATTGGCTGACTTCCATTGTGCACATTGACACTTTGTTTCAGGGTCGTATTGGTACACTCATGTTTCATCACTGTGCTAACATGGCCCAAAACAGTCTTGCCTCTCCAAAAGGTCTTGGCAAACTTTGACTCTCCTTTGCTTTTATTCATTGGTGAGCATCTTCAGGACCATTTTTGCACACACCTTTCTCATGCCAAGATTTTCAGTTAAGATTTTCCTAACTGTTTCTCTATCAACGTTTGCTAGGTCTGCTATACTTCTCATAGTCAGCCAATGATTCTGATGCAAAATTCAATTAATTTTTGCAATGTTTTCATCAGTTCTGCTCATTACTGGCCACTCTGACCTCTCTTCATTAGTGACACATTCTCTCCTCTCAGAAAAATGTTCAATCCATTTGTACACTGCCGTTTTCTTCATGTCATTATCCCCATAAATGTGGACTAACATGTCCCTGATTTCACTTCCACTCTTGCCAAGTTTAACAAGTAATTTAATGTTTGTTCGTTACTCGAACTCATGCTCAGACATTCTTGCGACAGCACACAAAAACACGCAACAACAATAATGAACGCCACTTAGCAAGACACCACTACACATGGACATGAACACTGTGAGACACTGATACACCAAGGTTATGAAACCTTACTGAGCTGTTTGTAATGTGCTGCCGATGTAAGCGCACGGTGGCAACTTCACGAACTTGATTGTCAGACCTCCTATTTTGTACTTTGCTTAAACCACAATGATGGCACAGAGTGATTATAATAATATTGTAATTGCAATTATTATTATAGAAGCAATGAAAGTATAACCTTGTTGTGCACAAGAAACTTCTTCCCAAATTGGAAAAGAAAATTCCAAAATATCATTACCCTTGTATAGTGGATAAAAAGGAATTATTGTAGGAATGATCTAAGTGCTCTCTAACTTCATCTAATTTCTTAACATTAGATGTTAATGAACCTTTGGGGTCACTTGTTAAGTTTAAAAAATGCACATGTTAAAGCTGAAAGGAAGATTCTACTTACTCAAATATGTTCTTTAATGTGTTACTTTATTAAAGCAAAAGCAAAAAATGAGAATATTAGACTCACATTATATATATTTTATTTCACATAAAAAAATGAAGACTATTCAGAGTATTTCTGATAAATGTCTAGTTCCTTTAGATAAAACTATTGAAAATCCTACCTACAAGGAGTCCTGTGGCAAACACCAGGCAGATACAACTTCAAGCAACTGATTAGTCAATGTCTCCTTCCCAACTCATTCTTTGTTGGACATCTGGAAGAAGTGGGATTCACCCATAATGTAAAGTAGAAAGTAGAAATGTTTGGACCAAAGAGGTTACAAAACAATCAATGAATAATATAGTGTAACCACTCCCCAAAGATAAGTTACCAGTATGTGCCTTTGAATACCATACTCCACAATCATTTGGGTAGTCAGAAAATTCAAGTATATTCCTATTTTCAATAAGACTGACTAAAACTTGTGAGATACAACACCAAGAAAGAGAGCCAGAAAAAAATAAAATCTGAAAAAAACTCTTAGCTAGGAAAATTATCAGTAGACACACAGAAGCTTGAGAGTTACTTTAGAGTAACTATATTTACTGAAGATTATCTGAAGATATAATATCTTCAGAGAGATTTTGGAATTTTTTTTTAATGTGAAATAAATATCCAGAGTGGTTTTAATAAATATCTGGATTATAGGAATTTGTTTCATTTTACAAATTTTAATTGTTTTGGTAATTAAAGAAAATTTTGGTTAATCTTCAGAACTGTTCCAATATAAAAATGTAGCTATTGATATTCTCCATAATTCCTTTAAGGTCTTTTTGAATGTATCTGTTTTGATTTAATATTAAAATTAGAAAAATTTTCAATGTTTCTACTCATTTGGATTATATTACTTATCCTTCTAATCTATACTAAATCTCAATTAATGCCTAGGAATTTAACAGGCTTTCAGTTTCCTGTATTAGTACTTTCTGTTCTTTACTCTAGATTGTTACAAAAATGTTTGAATAAACTTCCCCATTAATATATAGGGTAGGATAACAATTATCTCAGAACAATTAACTTGAAGCTAGAATAGTCAAGACAGTTTATCAGAAAAAAAATTATTCTCTTTTATTTTAGTTATTTTATATTTCATCATATTTTGAAAATTATTTTTATATTTAATTTTATGATGTTATGAAATTAAAAGGTGTATATTTTTATTCAATCTATTTTGGCAGCTAGTTACTAAATATTTTCCATTGTGCTTGTTCCTGCATTTGTTGGGCTTGAACAAGGTTTTGCATGTTGAACACTGGGACAAGGTTACTTTAATTGAACAAGGTTTTAAAAAAGTTTTGTCCAAAAAAAAAAAAATCCTGAGCAATACAAAAAATAATATTATTCAGTTATTAATTTATATTACAATATTCAGAGATGAACAAAATCTGTGTAAATATCAAGAGGAATTTGTCATTATTTCTTCCACGAATGTATATGTCATCTAGGGCAAGTCACTGAAACTCTGTATAGTTCAGTTTTCTCAAGCTTAAAGAAAAAGGCAATATCTTGTCTTTTTATTTCATAATGCTGTAAAGCAAAAACAAATGGATATATCTATGATATATTCTAACATATGAAGACTACAAAACAAGTGCAAATTATCAAATTCAATAATTTTTACTTTGAACATGTTTTATAATAACCTGTAAAAAATACACATTCATTTATTCTTTATAAAGTACTGTGTCAACAAAAAATATAATGGAGAAATGATAATTGGATTATAAAAATGCTTTCTAGTCCTGTGTATGTGCATAATGACATCCACACACAATTACCTTTAGTCTACAAAGCATTAGTTTTCTAAAAACTGTGTTACAGACACATGACTCTCATTATCAAATCATGAGCACCAGCACAGCTGTTCATGTCAGCATTAAAATGATTAGGTTCAAATGGGTTTTGAATGTGTGAAAAATAAGAGATTTTTTCTCTCATCTTTGCCAAGGTTCTCACTAATCTACCTTCATTTTATTTGAAGTATGTCCGGATAACACCATAAAAGGTAAAACCGTGGGTTTAACTTCCAGCTGTTAGTCTTCACATAATGATTAGGAAAAAAAAAAAAATGTGAAAGAAGTTTCACTTAATTCTCGGCTTTGTGGTACATCTTCTAGATATATAATGTTAAAAGTAATATAGGTAATATGTTAAAAATTTTAATATAGAGCTGATATATTTTAATCACTGTATATATTTTTATATATGCTTAATGCAAATTTATGTATATATGTATGTATGTGTAAATATGTCTATTATTTATTTCTACATATCAGGCATACATATATGGATTAATGATAACTATAAGTTGTTATATTCTTTATTCATACTTTTATTACTGTGCAAAATGCATTTTTCCTAAGTAGTATGCTTTTATTTCCTGTACTAATGTCAATAAATTTTTTTCTCAAATCATGTTATTTTTCACACTTTCTGTAAAGGAATAATAGGTGACCTGCCTAATTGGGAGGTTGTATATCAAAGATACCTTTATTTCTGCAGTACAGCTCTGCATTCTCAATATGGCTTCACATCATTGTCACTCCCTGACAGATTTGAATGACAAGTCCAAAAACTGCCATTTTAAATTTTGTATAAAAAGAAGAAAAAGCAGACAGTCTTATAAATAGTGCATGTATTTGTGCAGCCCAGTTAAAATCTATAATTAGAATGACATAGATGCATCAAGGAGAATTCAGCAAACACCAAGAAACTGCTAAGTGTAGCTGAGAGGTTTATGAATACCAAATTAATACCCACTACGGAGCCACCTTTAAAGTCACATTTACTGAGGGAATTGTAAACTTGCTGAATGCCATTGAGAAAGCAAACATTATTTCAAGCTCCAGGCATGAAAGTACAGAACATTAAAAATCATCTATCTCTAGCTTTAATTCATGCAATTAAAAAGGTCAAAAGTGTTAATGTTGATAAAGGTCTTTTAGAAAGAGAAGTATTAGATGAGACCCTAATTATTAATCATCATCAAGAAAAGTCCTGACAGCAATTAGCACACCATCACAAAATAAGTATCTCCAAGGTCTCTCCCAATAGCATAAGCACATTTTCCTACCCAAACAAACTCAAATTTTACATTATTAAGGACACAGGGATAAAGGTTATTTTACACATCTAACACAACAATTATGCTAAGGCTTGTGAAATATTCTTCATAAATTGAATACATTTAGTCATAATTATACTAATTAGTCACTCATATTATTTTTAATGTTCCTGTGTCCTCTCAGAAGTTGCACTCTGCTGGGGCACGATATTTGCGAACGCAATCAAATATTTGATTTGAGGACCTAATTGTAATCTTTCAGTGATGAAGTGGCAGCTTTCTATTTTAATAAAGAAAAGAACTATAGTTATTGTAAAATTTTATCCTCAAAGTCTCTAATTTAGAAAAGGAAAATAAACACTGAAATGTTAAAGTAAAAACAAAATATATGACTCAGAGATGGTAAATTAGTGTTATCTATTGTAACATGATAATTACTTTGACAGAAGTGTGTTTAAAATATTGAGTACCTAAATGTTACTTTGCCATAGGGGATCCAAGAAAGGTCTTGCAGGCAATATCAGATGAACAGAACAATATCAGATGAGTAATTTCAGCACAGGTGTGGAAACTGTAAGAAAGAATAACATTAAAATTTTAGGAATGATTTTTGAAAACCACTAACAGAAATGGAAAATTATTTATGGAATTCTCAGTAGATTCAAACTGTTGAAGAAAAAAAAGTGAACTTGAAGATGTGTCAATAAAAATTAGCTCAAATGCAATACAAGTAGAAAAAAGGTAGAAAAACAAACAAACAAACAAAAATGAAAGAAAAATCCTCATACTTTCCAAAGGCTATGAATCAATATAAAAATGATTACTATATGCTTTAATTGGAATCTTAGAATGAGAAAACAGAAAGAAGGGGGAGGAAGAAATGTTGGAAGAAGTAACAGCCAAGAAATTCCCCAAATTAGTGTCAGACTCCAATAATTAGCGTGGTTAATACCAGATATTACTAAATACAATGCAATGACCAGCGCACATCTCCTCCCTTGTATTCTCCCTCAAAATCCATAACCGTACTCTCATGGTGAGAAATCATCACAGAAATCCAAATCAAGGGACATTCTACAAAATGATCAGGTACTAACTCTTCAGAAGTGGCAGCGTTATCGAAAATAATGGAAGACTGTGAAGCTAACACATATCGGAGGCATTAATTGCATAAGTAAATGCAATGTAACAACTAGGATAGAATTTGAATTTTGGCACAGTAAAAGGACACAATTGAAAAAACTGGCAAGATTTGAATAAACTCTGTAGGTTGCTAAATAGCATTTGTGTACCAACGTTAATTTCTTCATTTTGATAAATATACCATTGATATGTAAAGTGATACTCTCAGGGGAGCTGGATGAAGGGTGTGAGAGATATTTCCATACTATCTTTGCAACTTTTTCTCAGTTTCAACATATTTCATTTAATTTTTTATTCAATTCATTTAAACTAAGAAAACCTCCCCAAAAACAGTTCACCCATGTCTCCTAACACTCCGCCACCCCCTGCAGCATGCGACCACCAATCTGTTCTTTGTGTGTCTATGAGCTTAATTTCTTTTTTAAAGATTTCACATATAAGAGAGATCATATGATATTTGTCTTCACTTAGCATAATGCTATCGAAGTCTATGCATGTTGTTGCAAATGGCATGATTTCATGGTTGAATAATATTCCATTATATATGATATATATATCTCACAGTTTCTTTATCCATTTCTCCATCGATGGACACTTAACGTTGCTTCCATTTTGGCTATCGTAAATAGGTGTGTTTTTGACCTAAAAAGTGGTATGCTTATATTCCTTTTCCTTTCTCTTTTGTGTATTTATTATACTACAGGTATTTGTTTTATGGTTACCATGAGGCTTACATATAATTACATATAACAACTTATATCTATAACAAAAATAGTTAAAATAACTATGATTACAATAATTAGTAATGAGTATTTTAAGTTGATAACAACTTAAATTTGATCCCCTTATCAAGCTCAACATTTTTACTCTCCCCCATCACATCCTATGTTTTTGATGTCACATTTTTACATCTTTTTTATCTTTTGTATCCCTTAACTAGTTATTGTAATCATAGTTATTTTAACTATCTTTGTCTTTTAACCTATTAATTTTTTGTAAACCTAAATTGTTCCAGAATAAGACATTAAAGAAGAGGAGGATTAAAAATTAAACTTGGATACAAAAATATATACTTGTAAGTAAAACAGAGGTGCAAGAAAAATGTAATTCTGAAAGTTTTCTACATTCTGTAACGCTGCACTTTATTTCCTATGTTTCTGTTCTAAAGACTGATACTTATAAAATATAATTCATTTTGGATTGAAAATGTGTTTATTGTATCTTTAAATCGAATAACAACATTCAAGAAAGTATGAGCCAAAAGCTACTGTCATTAGAAAACATTAAAATTGAAAATGAGAATTAGCTATATGATAAGGAGCTAGGAATTTGATAGATGAATTCTCATATGAACAAAAGAGAAAAATCTGAATGGATTATAGTTGGAAATGAATATTTTTATTATATTACATATAATGTGTCTTATATATATTAGATAAGTATTTTGATTATGTCACCATGGTACTTCCTGACTAATCTAATTTCAACTAGGCAATTTCATTACTTGTAAACACATCCTCAAGAAATATTACAAAAATATATTTATATAATGAAAAAATTCATTGAGGAGAAAGACTGCCATTTTAAAATCTATTAACTAGAACTGTCTTGCCTACAGTAATTAATGGGCATATAATTTCATACTAATATGCATATGGTGTAAAACACTGTATCAATTCTGATTTTTATCTAATAGTAAGGAAATTTCGAATATTAAAATACACCTAGTTTTAGTATGCATTCTTGTTACCTATGCATTTTTCTTTGTGCATGTTTAATATTCTTAAATAATTGCATATAATAGATCCCATCATTTGTACAGCTCTCAAATTATCTCTGCTGTCTTCTTGTTGTCATATCCTACAGAGAAAAATAGTCTCTTTTTTTTTCCAACAAAATTCAGCAGGATGTATGAGAATCAGTACATATGTGGAATATTTGCAGAAATGTATCTTTACACTGTGTTTCCCTGAAAATAAGAATTAGCTGGACCATCAGCTCTAATGCATCTTTTGGAGCAAAAATTAATATAAGGCCCAGTCTTACTTTAATATAAGACCAGGTATAATATAATATAATATAATGTAATATAATATAATACTGGGCCTTGTATAACATAATGTAATGTAATATGATATGATATAATATAATATAATACTAGGTCTTATATTAATTTTTGTTCTAAAAGATGCATTAGAGCTGATGGTCTAGAGCTAGGTCTTATTTTCGGGGAAACACGGTAGAGACAATAAGAGATGCATTTCTCCAAACATTCCTCACATCCACTGTTTCATATTCACTCTGCTGAATTTTGTTTAAAAAAAGATAATTGTAGTATACCAAGAAATGAACAGCATGAGATTTAACAAGTAGGATTATCCTGTTTGTACTTCATACCAAATCATTGGGATATCCTCTTGCTGTCAAAATCTGAGAGACCACAGTTCTATCACCTGTCTTTTCCATCTATTTAGTTCTTTAAGATTTTTATTGAATCTTACCTTTTCTGTTAAGGCTAAATAGCTCCTTAACCTTTCTCTGAGACTATAGTACCCATTGCCTCTGGTATTCCTATTGTAGCAACTTGGCAGTGTTTCTTGTATTGATATGTTTTATTATTATTTTAGTCATCACATGATCTTGTTTCTACATATTGTTATTAACATTGTAGTACATCAAAATATATTTATTTGGTTTCTCAAAATATGATGCAAGGCACAAGTAGCTGCTGCACCATACATAACTGGAATGGTGCAATACTATGGATTAAAATGTGATGAATAATGTACACATTCTATTAGTTAGAATGTGTACATTACTGATGAGTCTAGCATATGCCATGTGTGAAAAGTGTAATCAGTGAATAAAGAAGAAAACATTTTGCATATTGTTGTAGGACATTTGCAAACCACTTTTGCGACATCACTAGCATTTTGGAGGGTTTATAATTTTCTGTGCCTACCTAAAATTCTATTTCCACTCAGAATTCTGGTATTTCCTTCATCAGGACATTCATCCCAAAGATATGCGATAGAAAGTATAATGGACTTTCTCTTTCAGCTCTAATATGTAAAGAGCTTATATGTGGTCATTACTATCCTTAAATCAAGAAAAAAAGAAAAGAAAAGCTGAAAAACTGAAAAGCAATGACTTTCTTTGTACTCATCAGAGAACTATGTTTGCATAATCCCATCCAGCAATATGGAGAAGCAGGTTAATCCTAAGAGCCAGGGCCATGATCTGCTTATTTTGATCAGAAATCACTGGAACTGAGAGGACTACTTAAATGGTAATTTCCATGACTTGCTGGAGGCTGGGCGTGGACTAACTTGACATTGAAAACCCCAGAAGTGACAGGTTTTGGTGGGGTTTGGAAGAGGGCACACTTTCATAGGTTTTACCTCTAAGAACCCTACCAGGTTCTTAGTATTAAAAGTCAAGAGAGATGTCCTCATGGCTCTGGCAGGGCAAAGGAAAAAGTATACATTGAAATATCTGAAGCACATACTCCATATCAAAGACCTCCTTTCCAGGGGAAAAGACTCCCAGAGACTACTATCAGTTGAAAGCCATTCTTCCCACTCTAGATCCTTCGAGTCTTCCTGACTCACAGAAAAAGGAAACAAAGGTAAGCAACATCTGCGACTGTCACAGCCCAGGGACAGGGGCCCACTAAAAGACTGAGAATTTTCTTTTGATCTTTCTTCAAACATTTAAAATGTAATATTTATAGGGTCTGAAGACCCTAGAAAAACAGGTCATGGGCTGAATTTGGCCCATAGGTTCTATTTTGCTGACCTCTGGTCTAGACAGAAAATATTTCTACTTTCTTAGAAATGAACTCTTGTCCTCAGGCAAGCCACTGACTCCTCTGTGTTCTCTCCTTAATGAAGTTTATCATGTTGAGGAAAACAAGCAGAGCATTTTAATTTCCACTGAGCCATTGCAGCTGCAAATCAATGAGTAGAATTTTTCTGTTCAAGTGTTATTGAACCCAGAAATATTTTCTCTAAAATAAGGAATGCAATGAGTTTATAAATATTGATTTTAAAATAATTTAATCTATTTTCTTAATTACATATTGAAATGATGAAAATTTTAAAAATTTTTATCAATTCATTTGTACTAATGTAACTTAATATTTTCCTACAATTGAATTTTTTTCTATAATTGAATTGTATTGACAAAATAAAAATAGTCCAGACCATTCAAAACTAAACATCTTCCCATCCCTTCCCATCCCTCAATATAATTGTTTTAGATTTTTTTGTGCATATGAAACCGAGGACCGTTATGACTTTGATGTAATTTAGGTTTAAATCCTAGCTCTAGAAATCATACCCTCTCTATATATATACACCCCCCAGAGGCCTCGCCTTCCCCCAGATAATCAGCAACCCCCCGAGGCAGCAGAGGACAGTAGCCTGGACCTGACTAAAAGTCACAGGTCCCGCCCTCTGGCAGGCTAGATAACATCTTGACCTAAGTTAGGTTTCAGCTCCTGAGCCCTAAGGTGGACCGATCCCTTCGCTACTTTCCCATGAAACCAGACACAGGAACTCGGCAAACACCTCAGAACTATCCTCAAGACCTGAAGAAACGATTCATTACTCTTACCACATCTCTGACCAATCAGCTCCCAACATGACCCCGAACCCTAACCCACGCTGTCTTTTGACTTTGCCCTGTACATTCTGTAACCCACACGCCATCAGGAAGCCAGGTCTTTCAGCACTAGCTCACCTGTATCTGCGGACTTGGTGCTATTTCCTTAAATAAACCTCAACGTGCTTTGTTGCAAACTCCTGTTCTGTCTCCTTTGGCTTTGATGTGTGCAGGCAAAACAAACTCCTTTAGTTCGGTAACACATATTGATAATTATCACTTACAAGTGTTATATTTAATTAAGATAATGCTATCTATACTACTTTGCAACTTAGTTTTTATATGTATAGCTCCCTGAAATTCCCCTTGATAAATATTTTACAGTGCATAGTTGACAGGATAGGTAGATAGACAGACAGAAATGAGCAGAAGGAGAGACCTAGTCCCAGTTAAGAAAGCCCCTGGCTGCAGCTCCTACTTGGGTCAAGACCCCTTGTAGCTGCTCTCATCATGGCACCAATGCGTCACCGGCCCAGCAGGATTCCAGGCTTACACATTCCACTAAATCAAAGGGACCCATTGTTAAAAGCCAGAGAAGAAACACACCTTGCTTATCACGTATACATCCTGCTTATCAGGACCCTTTTAGTGAGCTTCTCAAACAAATTCTAAAAAGACAATTGACAGAAACCACCTTGAGAACCAAAAGGGAAGACTGGACACCTCAGCAGGAGAGAGAGAGAGGTAAGGAGAAGGGAGAGGGGGAGACAATTCTACCCGGAGAAATAAAAGCCTTCATACAAGGTCAGTAGAGGCCTCTCCCCTTCTTGGGATTGGTCTGTTCCACATCTTGGTCTACATCTGCCTTTACTAAGAAACGTCTTACCACCCTATACCTGCAAAAAAGCTCTCTCTCGACTGATTTCTTTTCTTTTGTTTCAGGTGTACAAAACAATGTAATAGTTAGAGATTTACACCACTCACAAAGTGGTAACGCCCCTTCCCCAATCTATTACTCCTCTGACATCGTATGTAGCTGTCACAGTTCCATTGCCTGCATTCCCTATGCTGCACTCCACATCCTGTTACTACATATATATATGTATTTATAGTCGACTGAATTCTTTCCCTCAAGAAGAGCTGAGGAAAATCATTCCAACCCAGTAACATATTATAATTACGTAAGTCAGTGGGTGACTATATGAATTAATTTCTGTCTCCTTCACGTAAATGTATAATCTATGCACATACCGTGTTTTCCCGAAAATAGGACCTAACAGGACCATCAGCTCTAATGCGTCTTTTGGAGCAAAAATTAATACAAGACCCAGTATTATATATTATATTATATTGTATTGCATTGTATTGTATTATATTACATTACATTACATTAAATTATATCATATCATATCATATTATAAAGATCTGGTCTTATATTATTCTCATATTATAGTAAAATAAGACCGGGTCTTATATTAATTTTTGCTCCAAAAGATGCATTAGAGCTCATGGTCCGGCTAGGTCTTATTTTCGGCGAAACACGGTAGTATTAATGACTGAATAGTATGGTGCTTGCCACATACTAGAGATCTTCCTCTGTTTACAGCTTCATTTTTTGCTATCAAATGTATATATAATCTTCTATTAATGTACAGTTGGATTGTATATACTACATTTATTGGAATACAATTATGTTATTTTAACAGTTTTATCACAAATAATGATATAACAAATATCATGGTGAAATATAATTACCTTTTAGAAGTAGATTTATTAAGTCAAGATTAGGCACATTTCATAATAATCCTAACAGGCTTTTCTTGTTGGTACTGTTTAGACAACAACATATATAATTTCACAAAATCCACTAACATACAAGGTGATTCCCATCATATGCCTCTGCTTTCTCTCTGGAGCCTTGACGTTGAAGAGACAGGTATTGGTTGTCATGCTTTATGATTTGAGGAGCTTATACAAATTTGCATAGAAGCACTCAGATTCAAGCACTGAGTGAAAACAAAATAGTATTTGAAAATAAACTTGACATCATGCTGCAGCATTGTTTTTGTAAAACACAAACAAAAAAACCCAAAACCAAAACAAAAAACCTCCAAATCCAATTACGAAAGAGAATATTTAACAGGTTTCTGGCAAAGGGTTTTGACAGATGGTTCTTTGTGAAAACACCTACTTTGTTTCAGACTGAAATATTTCTCTACCAGAGTTAAACAAAATCACAATGGTAACAATGAAATGTGAGCCACAGCTAGAGATTCTAGATTCAGAGGCAGCTGGTAATTTTGTCTGATTGAAACTACAACCAAAATGCCTATGTCTATTCAAAAGCAGCTAAGCAAAAAAAGTAAATCAAATTGGTGACTACAGACATGTCTCCACCTACTGGCTTTCTACAGCAAGCTTGTGAATGCTGTGTGTGTGTGTGTGTGTGTGTGTGTGTGTGTGTGTGTGTGTGCTCAATTTGTCCTAGAAAACTTCAGAAAATTCATCTTTATGTTTGGAATGTATATAACATGATCCTCTCTATTTGGAAACATCAAACAGAAATGTATTACTAACTATAACACAAACACAATGATAGGTAATTAAGAGTTAAGCGGTACTTTATTGTATTACATATCACATTGTCACAATTTCATTTTATTAAAATTAAAATGTGCATTTCCAAATGAAACTTAAGTAGCAAATAAAACATTTGAAATAAATGTAATATTCTGACTGTGAAGTGGAAACGTATATGTTTCACTTGGTTTAAACCTAAATGAAAATGTTCAGAGATACTGCAAATACAAGAAGTTATACATAAAATAGAACTTCAAGGACACTTTATATAACAAGTCATTTCTGTTTAATAAAGCTTACTTATCTATAGTCTAGTCTGCGTTATATTCTGTAATGTAGCATTCATAATTTGGCTGAAGCCATTAACACACCCAGCTAAGATTAAAATGTATGCACAATGACTCAAAAAGCTTAGTGGACTGTGTGCATATTGTGAATAGAATAGTTATGAACAATCAGGTATATTTCAGTTTATTCATAACTCAATGTGAATTTCTTAACCTTTCAGCATAATACTCCATAAATTTGGAATTCATATTAAAACTGATATCTTTTGATGTAGTTAAATACATTTAGACTCCTTGTAAAATAATAAAAACAATATAAGCTATAAAAATATACTTTTAATTTTTGCTTCACATATCATAAGGTTATCTTGTAGTAGGATATATCTGTTGTTTCTAAAATATGGATAGGTATTTGGGCATTTATTTTAAATTAGGTGTTATTAATGTATAAATCTGAACTTTAAAGTAGAGATATACCATTTTATAAGAAGTTCTTCATTTATTTTTAAGACTGAATTATGTTATAGAAACACTTAAAAATGTTTGAAATTTTTCACAGTGCTTTTACAATTATAGAAGTACTACTCTAGTAACTGTTTTAAAATTTTAGAAAATGATAACAAGAAAATAAGCAAGAGTAATATTACCATTCAAAGGTAATGACTGATACCACTGTTTATATAAACACTGAGAGACTTTGCATGTCTCTGTTTTCTTTAATAATTGACATAAATTTATAATATATTCAACTCTTCAATCCAGATTACTAATTTGACATGTTATCTCTCTTCATATTAATATTACAGAACAATTCCATGTATTAATAAGGGTTCTTTACTTTGAATGTGACAATCACTCACCTGAAAGATAATAAGGACAAAAAAGGAAATTTATTAATTCAACCAAATCTTTAAAAAGTCAGTGTGGGCAGCTGTTTCTCAGTGTAACTGTAAATTAGTGTGTGACTGTTTTCCAGGATTTCCTATCCAAGTCTCTCTGTGATACTCTGCACCTTTTATTTATTTTTTACTGGACTTTATTTATGAAGAGGTCACCATTCTCATAGCAAGTTCACAGTTGTACTATGGCTGGCATCTTCCATCAGGTAAATATGATTTCAGCACAAGAGATTTTCCTCAAGATATACTGCTTCCATATGATAGTGGTGTGACCAAATTAACAATTATTGCCTGTTATTTTTAGCCACCATCAATCATCTTTACTTACAAACGAAAAAGTCTTCTAGCTAATAACCCTTTTCTACACATCCCCAGCTTAAATTCCCCATAAGGTACCAGAGTTGACTTGCTAAAATATAAATGAGATTAAATCACTCCTCCTAAAATCATTCAGTCCTTTTCCTTCGAAATAAGAATAAGTCTGAATTTCTTACTATGATCCACATGTTCATAAATGATCTGCTCCTTCCTACATCTTTGACCTCATGTTCTCTATACCTCACCTCACCCTCTCTCATGTTTCTCCAGCTAAATTATCTTCTCCGTTATTCAAATACATTAAACTCATTGTCAGTATTACAAATTCTTAAATTATGGTCTGTGAACCCTTGGCATCACCAAGACACTTTCAAGAGGTCCACAATTTTAAACCTATTTTTATTATAATGGTCAGATTTTATATGCCTGTTAAGTTTCATTCTCTCACCACTTGTGGGAATTTTCCATGGTGTAATTTTCAAGAGGCTACATAAACTATGATATCCTACAGATTAAAGGCAAAAGCAGATATAAAAATCCAGATACTTTATATTAAGGTAGAGATTTAAAAATTTTGAAAAATGTACTATACTGACATTGTCTACACTTTGTTTTGGAAGATATCATTATTAAAATAAAACATTATTTATGTTAACATGTAAGGAGTTTACTATCATTTTAAATAAATGGTTAAAATAATATATATGCTATAATTATCAGCTTTAATTTCTAATATGGAAAATAGGAATAGATATAGACCCCAGAAACAAAAGGTTTTTCAGGTCTTCAGTGATTTTTAAGAGTGTGAAAGAAATCTTAGACCAAAAAGTTAGATACAACACTTTTGAGTTTGTTTTACTTCTGTTTAAAATATTTTTTCTCAAAATTTTCCCATGGCTATTTCATCATATTCTTTCCATGGGCTCTTTCTTAATATCTAGATTATTATTCAGATAGCAACTCTTCTCAAAAGCCCATTGGTGAACAACTGAAAGAAAAGTTTCTTTATTTATTAAATCTGTTTGTTTCTTTTAGTTCAATGGTGCTAACACAAAACAATGGATTTTCAAATCAGATTTTATAAGTCAAAGATAACACCTAGCATCAAAGGTACAAGAAATCAACTCTCATGGGCAAATGAAAGAGAGATGTGAGACTTTGATGGTGGCTCCTTGTCTTTTATTCCCACATCAGACATACTTTCTTTAACCAAGAGAAGCAGATGAGTTCTCTAAGTGAAGTACATGAGTTCCTTCTTACAGGGAGCATCTTATGACACCATTTTATGCACCAAAGCGTTGTATAGTTAACATGACATTTTCTAGGGACCCATGCCTGAAATTTTTATCGACTCCATCTAGGTTTGTGTACCATGAGCAATCCTATCTCGGGACATCCTGCTAAAATCATTCCACGTAAGTATTCTCTTTATAGCAAATATTATTGGTCTATTTGTTAAGGAGCCTGCTTATTACATTCACAAGGAAATTAGACCGGGTCACTTTCTTCCCTCAGGGGCATCCCTCTTTTAATAAGGAGATGAAATGAGCTGGTCAGCTGCTTTAACACCTTTCTTCTGATGACAAAAGCCTAGTTCTTAGAATAGTTCCTAGAATATAATAGATTTTCATTACTATATGTTATCTCAGTGACTGGAAATCATTATTTTAATACTCTTTTAATATTTCACTATGTAATTTAAAAACAATTTATACCTTTTTAAAAGACAACTGGGGGCTCTTTACATAACATTGCGGTGACCATTCTTGCACATCTTTCTTGGTACATTTACCTAATTCTTTCTGTAAGTTACATTCTCAGAGGTAGAATTCTGGATCTAAAGACATACAAATATCATGCTTTCAGGTGTGTGACAAAACTACCATTTGAAAGATTATACCACTTTGCATCCCTGTCAGTAATACATAAAAATGTCTACTGAGTCACACTCTCATATGTATTTTGTGATGACAGAATTTAAGTGTTGCTAATCATAAGCTAAAATAAAACAAGCGTTTAAAATGTACATTTCTTTGATTATGTATAAATAAAATATATTATATATATGTGTGTATATACATTCATCCCTTTTTCTATACACACAAACAAACATACACACAGGCACACACATAGTTTTACCTTCTTAAGAGAAGAATTAAACCTACCACAATTCTATACATATTTATTGCTTAATCTCTGATTTTCTGGGCATAATTGGATTCTTCTATAAGCTTTTGAATATGAAATATATCATGAAATATGGTTTATTGTTGATATATCTACCCACCACAGGGTAGGGATTAATAGATGATAATCTCCTTAATTCAGCTATAGATTCTCTACTCATAATTTTATACAAAAGTTTAGCTAAAGTAGAATATTTGAATATTTTATTGTTTTCCTCAAAGTGCCATTTTCTGTAAACTTTTAGAAATGATTTTGCCTATGTTCTTCTAAGGCTTAAAACAGAAGTCATAAATCAAAAGTCTTCAGGGGACAGACAAGTAGTTTTAATGTCTAAAAAAAAAAAAAATAGGTAACGTCGTAAGATGTGGTGCCCATGGTGGCCAACTAAAAGATGCAATAAAGGCAAATTTATTTTGTATAACTAGTTTTGGTCAAACAAAACCTGTTTACTGACTGAATTCAGAATCAGTTCCAACAGTTCTCAACTTTTAGACAATGACAATTCTGTATGTTTTGGGAAAACCATCATTTAACTTGTATAGAATAAATTACTCTTTGTTTAAATACTCATATAGACACACACACTACCCATCAAGATATGTATGTATTTATATTCATATCTATATATATACACACACGTATATATGTAATATTTTTACTATCAACTCATGTCAGACATATAGATGATATTTTTTGTATTCGTATGCTATATATGCTAGAATTTTTAAAGTTACAATAACAAAACAGAACAAAAACCAATGTGCAGTAGAAAAATTTGGATATCAGACTAGTTTTTTTACCCACCCCCTCAAAATTATGAGATGCATTTATTTGTTTGAGTTCTTCCTTCCCAACTAGAATGAGTGAAAAAAAAAAAAAAAACATTTGGAAAGAATGAGCATTAATCGTGATTATCTCTCCACTTATTTCGCCCAATGTCTGATTTTCTTTGCCACCTTACGTATTGTAGGTAATTTTGTTTTTTACATTCATATAATGGTGTTTTAATAATGTTTTTTTACAGACATTATTCAGAAACTATTGATGAGATATTAGTTTGAAAGTACACTAAGAAATTTAGTACTCGGATTTTCCAGTCAAGATGTCAGAATAGGTAAACACTGTGCTCACCTCCTCTCAGGACCACATCAATTACAACTAACCCAAAGAACAACCATAATTGAGACTTGCCTAAATTCTAGCTAAACCTACAACTATGGACATACAGAAGAAGTCACCTTGAGACTGATAGGGGCAGAGATGCAGAACGGGCTGGTCCAACACCCGCGTGTGACCATTAAAAGTCAGGAGGGATATCCTGGCTGTGGAAGTTCTCCTGAGGAGCAACAGGTCCCAGCCCATCCCCAGCCCAGGGTTTCAGTGCTAGAGAAATAAGTCCCCATAACTTCTGGCTGTGAAAAAAAGCAGAGATTGTGGCTGAGTGAGATGAAAGGTGGCTGTATTCCCAAGCCCTCCACTTAAAGGGACTGCACACAGACTTATTCACTGACAGACTCACTCACTCTGAGCTCCAGCACTCGGGTAGAGGTTCAAAAAGTACCAGGTATATACAGGGAGGAACTGAACTGTCCAGCATAAAGGTGAGGGCTGGAGGGGCTGCTTCCTCCCA
Source organism: Rhinolophus ferrumequinum (assembly GCF_004115265.2). Classification (NCBI taxonomy): domain Eukaryota; kingdom Metazoa; phylum Chordata; class Mammalia; order Chiroptera; family Rhinolophidae; genus Rhinolophus; species Rhinolophus ferrumequinum. Next base: position 20,132,068 of record NC_046288.1, on the reverse strand, counting down.
GAGGAAGGAACTGGCACAGTACTTTGATTATTGTTAAGCCCTCCCCCTTTCTACATGCAGACACAAGTGGGCATCATATCTGAGTCTCCATCCTCCTGTCTATCACCTTTCATCTGCTGCGCCCTAGTGATTCTCTGAGACTACGCTCCACAGAATTTTTGGGCACACACAAACCACTTTCAGTGACTTTTCCATATAAACAGCCTGACTTGGCTCATGCTGCAGACTTCCCTAGGTCTCTCAAAGGTTCACAAAACCCAAATAATCAGCATTTGACTTCAGCATGTCCTGTACCTCTGGCTGAGCAGCCCTAAACCTGGCCCTAGCAACAGCCAGCCTTGGTTCATGGCCTGGCCTCTCAAGGTACCTCCAAGCACAGCACCGGTGCCTGACATCTGCAGATTGCTTTGTGGCTCACATCTGCAGATTGCTTTGTGCCCAAGGTGACCCTGGGCAGGACACAGACTACAACTGAACTTGGCCAGCAGCAGTTTGCCTCCCAGGAGGCCCAAGGGCTGGCGAACCCAGGGGCCAGCTTTGGACTGGGCCAGATTGTCACCCAGCCGCAACCAAGAATGCTACACCTAAAGGCAGACTGTGCAGGCACCAGAGCCCTGCTAAAGCAAATCCTGCTCTGTAGGTTCAGCCCCTGCACTGTAGGTACAGCTCCTCCACTGTAGACACAGCCAGTCCCCAAACCAATCAATCTTAGGGTCAATCCCTCCCATTGACATGTAAACATCAATCATGTCCCGACTACAACAGGAAAGCACACACAGCCCACACAGAGACACACTTGGAACACGTGTCTCTGGTTTTCAGGAAGCTGCATCCCATCTTAGGGAGACTGTACCACTGGATCCTACAGGTCACCTACTACATAAGGCCACTCTATTAAGACCAGAAGGCATAGCAGCCCTATATAGAAACAAATACAGGGAGGTGGCCACAATGGGGAGACAAAAAAACATGTCCCAAATAAAAGAACAGAACAAAACTCCAGAAAAACAAGTAAACAAAGTGGAGACAGGCAAAGCACCTGGTGCAGAGTTCCAAACACTGGTTATAAGGATGCTCAGTGATCTCAAAGAGAACTTCAACAAAGAGAGAAGAAACATAAAAATGGAGATAGAAAACATAAAAAATAACCAGTCAGAAATAAAGAATACAATAACTGAAATGAAAAATACATTAGAGGGAATCAATAGTAGATTAGATGAAGCAGAGGATCAAATCAGTGATTTAGAAAACAAGGTAGTAGAAAACACCCACTCAGAACAGCAAGAAGAAAAAGGAACCCAAAAAGATGAGGACAGCTTAAGGGGCCTCTGGGACAACATTAAGTACAAAAATATTCACATCATAAACGTACCAGAAAGGAAAGATAGAGAGCAAGGAATTGAAAATCTATTTGAAGAAATAATGACTGGAAACTTCCATAACCTGGATAAAGAAATAGATATACAAGCCTAGGAAGTGCAGAGAGTCCCAAACAAGATGAATGCAAAAATGTCCTCACCAAGATACATCATAATTAAAATGCCAAAGTTTAAAGACAAAAGGAGAATCTTAAAAGCAGCAAGAGAAAGAAAAGCAGTTAGTTACCTACAAGGGAGCTCCAAGACAATCAGCTAATTTCTCACCAGAAACTTTGCAGGCCAGAAGGGATTGACAGGAAATATTCAAAGTAATGAAAACCAAGGACATACAACCAAGACTACTCTACCCAGCAAAGCTATAATTTAGAATTAAAGGACAGCTAATGAGCTTCCCGGACTAGAAAAAGCTAAAGGAGTTCCTCAGCACCAAACCAGTATTGTCAGAAATGTGAGATGGACTTTTTTAAGACAAACGATAACAGCAACAAAACAAAAAACAGGATAAAAAATATGAACAATAAAATGGCAATAACAATTTATCTATTAACAATTACCTTAAATGTAAATGGATTAAATGTTCCAATCAAAAGACAAAGAAGGGCTTAATGGATAAGAAAACCAGACCCTTAGATATGCTGTACACAACAGACTCACTTCACATCAAAACACAAAGACTGAAAAAGTGTTGGGAAAAAGACATTTCATGAAAATGGAAATGAACAAACACAAATCTGTGGTAGCAATCCTTATACCAAACAAACGACTTGAAAATAAAGGCTATAACAAGTGACAAAGAATGATCCAGTAATCCTACTTCTGGATATTTACCCGAAGAAATGCTACGTCAAAGGGATGTGTGCATCCAGATGTTCATTACAAGATTATTCACAATGGCCAAGATGTAGAGGCATCCTAGGTGTCCATTGATGGATGAATGGATAAAGAGGAGGTGGTACATATACACAATGGATATGCTCAGCCATGGAAGGGAATGGGTTCTTGCCATCAGCGGTGGCATGGATGGACCTGAAGGGCGTTGTGTTAAATAAAATATGTCAGACAGTGAAAGACAGATGCAGTGTGATTTCACTTATATGTGAAATCTAAAGAGTAAAATAAACAAAACAGAAACAAACTCGTAGATACAGAAAACATTTTGATGGTTGCCAGATGGGGGCGGGAGGTGGTTGGGAATGGATGAATAAAGGGAAGGGATTAAGAAGTACAAATTTGTTGTTACAAAGTAATCATGGGGATATAGGGTATAACATAAGGAATATAGTCAGTAATAGTTTAATAACTATGTGTGGTGTCAAATGGGGGCTTGATTTATTGGGGTGATATAGGAAAGGGGCTTGGGGGGCAGGGTTAAAATGTGAAGGCACTAAGAAGTACAAATTGGTAGTTACAAAATAGTCACAGGGATGTACAGCATAGGGAATATAGTCAATAATACTGTGATAGCATGGTACGGTGTCAGATGGCTGCTGGACTTATGGTGATCATTTCTTTAGGTATATAAATTTTGAATAACTATTGTGTACAACTGAAACTAATATAATATTGTATGTTAGCTATATTTTAATAAAAATAATTTTAAAACGAAATATGGTACTCTCTAGAGACCAAAACATTTGTGTACTTTAGTTTATACATCTTCTCAGTTAAGTGCAATTTAAATCAGAACTCAGCTGGCATTTCTCAAAATTTCTCAAAGAAATTTTCTCTTTTCCAGGTATTTGAAAACTTACTATAAACTTCGGGTTTTCTGCTTCTTAACATCAGAACCTAACTTGATAGAATGGTCGGAGTTACCTGTAAGTTTCCTTAAAAAGCCCATAACAATTATTTTTTTTTAATAATGGCCTGAAAATGATTCAATTTATTGATGTAGGGTGCATGGATAAAAAAGGATATTTCCATTTATCTTTGGCTTTAACAGTAACTACTTGGAGAAGCAGAATGTCAGTAATTTCTTTGACATATTCCTCTTTTAAATATGATAGGAAATGCAATAGTATAAAAACTTTTACATTTTGACAGTGTTAAGTACAAAATAACAATATGTATAAGCACATATTTAATTGCAGTATCTCTGTAATTAAAGTAAATGAAAATAAAATAATAGTTATAAAAAATTTGATTTAATTATATTTAGATTACAGGATTAAATGCACCAATTTTCGTGAAAATTTATTAAGAGAAGTAATAGCTTACTCATGGACACCCATTCCTTTCTTTATTTCTTTTCTGTTTTTGTTTTTTACATGGTGAAAAAGTTTAAATTTATGTTACTTGAGGAGAACGTTCTAATTATGCAATAATCATTTGATCCCTAAAATGTTATGTATTTAAAATTAAAAAATTGGTATTTCTGAGCCCGAAAATTTTTGAGAAAGTATTTGCAAGACACTTTCAGATCAGGACAAAAATAATGAAAGAGATACAGTAAGGTGAAGATCTGAGCGTTATTGTGACAGACATTGGGAAATCAGATCTGCACCTGCCTATCTCAGACCTGGTTTTCAATGCTTCACTTGTACTGGCTTTCAGCCATTTTCAACCGTGGTACGAAGGAGGTATACAGTTTATTAAGTGACAAGGTCACCACTAATGATGTCCTGGAGGGCAGCCAGTGTAGTGCTAAATTCTGAACCGGCCATGTGGAAAGAAATGAGCATAAAACACGCAAAAATTTGCTGCATCTAAATTCACTGATAATACAAATAACACATCACTTCTACACTTTACAAACCACATTAACATGCAGAATTTACTGTGATAATCACAATGAGACAATGAGGAAGGGCAACATTTTAATTGACACTGACAAACAATGAAATTCATGTTCAGAATCACAAGGCATGTTTAAGGTGAGAAATTAATTACAAAGCATGCTTTCTTAAGTAAGACAAGGACAGAGAAAAAGAAAGCCTAAAGTGATAACTTGAGCTTAAAAGTGAGAGCTAATACAAAATGGCAAAGTAACTCAATACATACAAAATATTAGTAGTCCTGATGGAAGAATGGTAATAGAGAGGAATAACGCAAAAGTCTCCTTTTGCTTGCTGACAGTAAACCTGACAGTAAAATGTCCTTCACAGTTCTGTCCAAATGTGTGATCCATCAAGCCCTTGATCCTATGGTTTGTTGAAAAGGCTATGACAAAATTTAAATAATATGAATTTGACTTAAATCACCAGCTTTTACTTGAAAAAAAGCTTGTATTGCTTTTTCACTGAATAATTACTTATCTACATTATGAGCTGTTGAATCCTTGTTCCAACTTATCTTTAAAATTACTATTTTTTCTGTTCTTTATACACTGATATTATTAATAGAAATTTAAAACCTTTGTCCTGATGATTCTCAATCATCAACATCTTTAGCTTTTATTAGAAGTCTATCCATCCCCCCATTTCTACTGTAGGTTAATGTAAATTTTGAGCTAGGCAAACCCCGAAAAGCATTTAAGCTTATTCACTTTACCTTACAGATGAGTTGTAGGGGTTAAAAAATTAATCCTTACCCCTCATACTTCAAAAGAAAGAGAGTTCACTTCCCTGTCACCACTATCCAATATTTTTGCAGAATTAGCACCAAAAGCTGGATAGCTAATGTAACAGTTCAGGTCTGATTTTTTTTTTTTCCTTAAGACAATTACCTAAGCTTTCTTTAACTTACTTCAAGTAATGGCAGGATGACTAGTTTAAAAGCATGCTAAAAGGAGGAAAATATATTATTTAAACATGCTAGGCTTATTATGTAACTTAGAAATGAATGCACAGGTCTCTTCTTTAATGCTGTGTTAAGTGGATATGTGAACATAGGCCACTCCACTCACCATTCACCGGACAGTAATAGATTTCTAAATAAAACCCCAAATTGATAATCTAAAATAGTCATCAATAGAATATCTAAAAACTATCTGTATATTTCAAAATAAGCGTGACTATATGTGATCTATGATGAAAAAATATGTACTTTATAACAATCTGGAAAAATAAATTAAAACCATGGTCTTTTTTCTTAATATGTTTTTTTTTTAAGAACAGTTTTAGGTTCAGAGCAAAACTGAGAAGAATGTACAGACCTTTCCTACATACTCCCTGACCTCACACATACACAGCTCCACCCCCCATTGTCAGTATCTTCCACCAGTGTGTTATATTTGTGACAAACAATGATTCTACATGGACATCATAATAACTCATAATCCATACTTTACATTAGAGTTCATATCTGGAGTTGTACATTCTATGGGTTTGTACAATTGTATAATGACATGTATCTATCCATCATTATACTATCATACGGAGTATTTTCATAATCCTAAAATTCTCTGTGCTCCACCTCGTGATCTCTCCCACCCTTTCCTGAGGCTCTGGCAACCACTGATCTTTTTATTGTCTCCAGAGTTTTACCTTTTCCACAATACCATATAGTTGGAATCATACAATACGTAGCCTTTTCAGATTGGATTCTTTCATTTAGTAATATGCATTTAAGATTCCTCCCTTTATTTTCATTGCTTGAAAGTTCATTTCTTTTCAGCACTGAACAATATTTTCCTTTTTAGTCTGTTACTATAATGAGTTACATTAATTCATTTTTGAATGTCGGGCCACCCTTGCATACCTGGGATAAATACCACTTGGTCATCGTGTACAATTCTTTTTATACATAGTTGGATTTGACTTGTTATATTCTGTTGAGGATTTTTGTATCGATGTTCATGAGAGATATTGTTTTCCACAACTGCTTGAGCCGATTTCTATAATAAATGTCCTTTTATACATATCTCTGTATATCCTATTGATTCCACTTCTCTGGAGAACCCTGACTAGTGCAGCCATGAAAAGCATTCTTCATTTCTGTTGCAGTGTTCTTGACCTCTAGCATTTCTGTTTGATTCTTTCTTAGGAAATACTCATGGAAGTCTCTGTTTACCTTGCCCACTTGTCCTTAAAAGCTGTCTACTTTACCTGTTAGAGCCCTTATTAATCATAGGTGTTTTAAAATCCTCATCTGATAATTCCAGTATTCCAGCCCTGTCTGGTTCTGATGCTTGGTCTGTCTTTCAAATTGTGTTTTTGCCTTTTAGTAAGTCTTGTAAGTTTATTGTAATAGACATACATGGTTAAAGGAACTGCTGTAAACAGACCTTTAACAATGTGGTAGTAAGCTGAAGGGGAGGGTACATGTTCTATAGCCCTGTGATTAAGTATCAGTCTTTTAGTGAGCTTATGCCCCTGGACTGTGAACTTTACAACTCTTTGTCAGGTTTTTCTCCCCTCTTAGGTGGGACAGGATGGCAGAAGTGAGCTGGAGTTGAGTCTTTACCTTCCCCTAGGTCAGTTAGGCTGATACTACTGCAGAAAATTAAGCTCTGGTTAACCAGGCTTTTTTGAGGGTGGGCCTTGTTAAGAAGAACAGAGTGCTCTGGTATATTTCAAAAGGTTTCCTTTTCCCTCTTCCTGCAAAAAGCAGAGGTCACTTTTCTTTATTGTGGGAACACAGTGGAGCTCTTGGAGGTAAATCTCACAAAATTGTGAGTACTCCTCTATATGACTGGAACCCCTGGAGTTTTTAACTCTCAGAGTTGTTTATACTGAGCTTCCAGAAATCCATCAGTTACATTTCAGGTTTTTCTGCCCTGATGCTTGTTCCCCTGGCAGTTTCCACTCTTGAGTCTTTGTTCTTTAGGCTGTGCTTCCCTTTCTTTATTGGCCTAACTCTCTAAACCTTGAGTGGAAAATTTGCTATGTGTTCTCCCCTCTGTTATGGATCCAAGAAATGTTTATTTTTTCAGTCTTCAGATTTTGATTGTTGTTAGGACAGAGTGGTGACTTCCAAGCTCCTGACATGTTTAATCAGAACCCAGAACTGATGTAGTATTTATAACACACTAATGATATTCCATCTACCTCTTTATAATCCAATTAGAGTTCTATGTGTCCACTTTTAGACAATTCTTGTTCATATGAACACAGAATGGATTTCAGTGTCTTTTTTACACACATTTTCACATTTTTCCTGTTTGATAGTTTTGATGTTGCAGTTTATGACTTCTGTTTTATCAACTGTAGTTTTTGAAAATGTGGCCAAACAAATGTCTCCTTGCCCCACCACCCCACAGGCATCTGTATTTTATAATCTATTGCTTTCCAAAAGCTTTAGCCCACTTCTTCCTTTTCTTGTCTCATTCCTTTCCTTTTCTCCTTTACGTGGCTTAGAATTTTTGATGGCTGTTAGACCTGGATTATCAGGAAACTGATCAAAGAAAACGAAACATGTTGCAATGATACTGAGAAGAAACAATGAAAATTGCCACGATTGTCATTCAGTACTCAACCCCCAAATATTTTATTCACTCCATGATAATCAGAGAATAAAGCTATAGCTGCATATTTCAAGGAATTTGCAGTACATTTGTGGAATAAAAACATGTACACATCACTATAACAGAATGTCATATAAGATGTGGGCCACCAAGCTACACAGTGTTATTTAATTTAATTCAAGGGATACTGACTGTATTAACAAGCTCTGTGCTGCAGGCTAGAAGGAAAATGTTCTCTTCCCAGCTCTCTGCCTAATGAGAGAGACAGGAAAGTAAACAAACCATTATGATACAATGAGAAAAGTACTGCAATAGAGGAATGTTATAATAGTTCAAAAGAAAGAGAACATATATCCCCACACTATTCTGCTATAAAGCAGTATTTTTTTTTTTAATTTAAGATTTTAGAATGCTACAAAAACTTCTAACGGTCCTCAGTGAGAAAAATTGCATTAGCTATTTAGCTGAATACAGAAAATGGTACACATGTTGGCAAGTTATTTCTCTAAAACTTGACACAATTGAGGAGTGCAAACTCAGGCAGAAATATTCTCAAAGAATTTAATATTTTAAGACAGCATCAATTCTCTCTAAAATTTCTTTGGTCAACAAAATTATATTAATCAAAACACAGAAGTTCACACATTTGCCAGGTAACTCCTCAAAATGGATAGGCCCTCATGTTAAATAAAATCAAATACAAAACTGTAGAAGCATACACAATTAAGCCAGGAAGGTTTGGCATAGACAAGATGGAGAAGGCTCATGCATGTCACTTTACCCTCTCAGACTTTGTTCTTTATTTCAAATTACACTGGACATAGCTCTCATTATTAATTATTGACATAATTCAATGGATATTTATGTATTTTACAATTTATAAAACAAGTTAACATAGGTTACCTCATTTCAGTTCTATAAATGCACTTCGGAGTAATTATAATTCCAATTTTATAAACAAAAGGAAGAGTGATTGGAGAAGATAAGAAATAGCAAGTTGGTCAAGTAATACTTTGAACCACGCCTTCTAATGTCAACTTTGGCAATCTTCCCATAACATTTTAGCTGCTAACAATTTCAGTTCCAGATTTTGTGATTTTACTTTACTTTTTAGGTTATTTTTACCTTAAAATCTATAAGCTTTCTGCATAAAAATCTATCTAGTCTCTCATTTTAACATTAAACTTTTCAAAATATTACTTGTGGTAGAAAATTTTAATATATAAAACCTAAAATAAATAAAAGTTCCAAAGTACTTAATTCCCCCCAAAGGACTTTGCATTAATTTTATGTACAGTTTTCATTCAACAGAAATGTGTACTCTGTTTAAAAATGTATGTTCAAAACCATCCTTTCTACCCATGTTCAATTTATATTGAGTATTAAAAAAACTCATTTGATTCTTTAAAGATTCTTTAAAGAGAGATCTAAAACAAGACACATTTAAACTGATAAATGTTTTTTACAAAAAAATGTATTAAATGACACTAAATAAGATTGTTTTTACATTGTCACTTTGGTAAACATTTGTATTCTCTAACTTGAGCATGCATTTTCGCTGAGTGTTCAAAGGGACAAAAATTGTTCTGGGGGAGACAAAGTATGTTAAATATTATAATGATGTGTGGTCCTCTAGAGAGTCACAATGCATCAACAGACATACAGTATGTCTTTGGTATTAAATGTTGTGGTAGGCAATTAAAAAAAAAAGATGTCTAAAAGCCTAGTAAGGGAAGGGGACAGTTATTAAAGAGAGAGAGAGAGAGAGAGAGAGAGAGAGAGAGAGAGAGATCTCAAGATTATATCTCAGTGAATCCCAGAATTCTGTATTCTGTGAGAGAGAACTTAGGTTTTGGATTTTTTATGAAGTGAAAAAGACAGGTTTAATATACAGCCCAAGTACAGTGTCCAGTTACCACTTATCCACAATCCAACAATCCCCAAACTCTGCTTTGAAATCCAAGAAAATTTCCTAAATTGTCACCTGAAGAAAAATTAATCTGGATATCCCTGAAATTTCATTTCTTACCTTCTTTTTGGTAGCTTGGCAAAGAGCTATTTCAGCAGATCTAAGTTAACAGAAGAACACACTAATAGCACTCAACGCAAGTTCCATTGTCTCCCCCCAAGTTCTTCTTGATTAGGCCTCTTCCTTTACTTCCAAACTTTCCACTGCTTCATGGTCACCTAGATGTTTCCTGTGCACCTGTGTTTTCCATCCTATATGGAAGTAAACATTTCAAGGGTTGGCGTCTTCTTCTAGAGTTAGTTCCACAGTGTGCCCAGCCCAGTACATCCAGACTGTACATCCACAATCCTGACCTGAATTTATTTGAGGCTATTTATTGTCTTTATGTATACCTCTTAATGTAAATATCCATTCATGTAACACGAGAAATTTAATATGTTTGCTTACAGAGTGCTGCCACAAACCTCATGGGAGTATTAAGCATACTGAATATTAACTGAATTACCTTCCTAAAATTATATATATATAAATTATCTGGCCCCACTAGTTTCAGATAAAAGATTATGAACATGCAGAAAATGTTGTTTCGCCAAGACACTTGAGATAATGTAACAAAGTGTGAGGTACAGAATAGGAAAAGTAGAAAACTATGTGAACAGTGGCTTTGTGATGAAAAGGAAGCTAGGTTTGTGGGAGATGAACCTGAGACATGATTTTCTTGATTCTATGATCCTTTATTGTGATCCTTTATTATGTATCTCACAGGCCTAAACACCTTTCAGCTGGTAGGGTCTATATCTCTTTGCCTTAGCGTTTCCACTGCAGACAAGGTAGGTCATTTCCCTTCTTTCACCAGAAGTGTTCAACAAGTGACTGGTAGTATTTGGTATTTAATTCCTCTGATTCCTTTATTTCTTGAAGCAAGTGGGTTTTAACAATTTTCTCATGAGGTTAAATCCCTGTTGTACACAGTATAGCTGGTTTAATAGCATACTCTATTAGTTGCCTTCACTTCCTTGTTTTTTTGTTTGTTTGTTTGTTTGTTTTAACTTCTGCACTTCTCTACTTGTATATACTGCCCTTTCCAAATAAATTATTTGCACTTATTTCCTTCTCTCTGGGTCTGATCCTGGGCAAAACAAAACTAAACAAAGACTTTTAAGTTTTACAATCTTAACCAAGGTACAAAAATCCTTTCATTAAATCCCATATTAATCACTGGGCTTCTCCTACTTATTTATCTTTAATGTTGCCCAACTCCCTACTTGGCTTCATAACAATTTGCCTTGACATTTCTTATTATGATTTTCTATCAGTCAATTAATGATTTTGCAATATCAGGTTAAACCAACACTGTTCCCTTCAAGCTGCTTGATTGTCTGAACCTGTGGTCTAGTTCCATAACCTGCTGAAAATTATGATATACCAGCTGGATTAGACCTCCGCTATGTACATCCATTGGATCTAAATGCTCCTTTATGTCAGAATGTCTCTTTGTTTCAAGAACATAGATTCAAGCCCCAACAATGATCAGTCTGTTCTATTCCATTTTAATGAAGTGGGATGTATTCAGCCCTTTTCTGAGATAAGATCTTGTGAATCATGATAATTATCATCATCATAATAAAAAAATCTGGAAGACTTACTAAGTGCCATAAACTATGACAAATGCTGTACTGTATATTGTATCTCATCTCTATGAACTAGCTCTGTTTATCATCATACTGAGACTGAGAATAGTGAGCTAACACACTCAAGAGCATACAACTAGGAAAAGGTAGAGTAGCAATTTATCCCCAGGACATCTGATTGCAGAATTCAGGCTTTTAACCCCTACATTATGATAGCTTTCTAAATTCTTCCAAACTAAAGAAATCTTGCCCCTTTCAGGGAAAAATAAATCTCAGTCTAGTGTTAATGATTAGAAGTCCTTTATTCATTACCTCAGTACCCAAAAATATTTTTATTCAGGCTGTACCAATATTTCCAACACTAGTGGCTTATAAATTCACCCTTTTCTTAAATTTATTTTCTCTCTCTCACAGATCAAAAGCCATAACGAGTAAGGGATATAATTGCTACTTAAGCTCCAATTTCCAAACATTTGTATTATATGGTTTATAATTAATAACACAAGTGCTAGAAGCAGTCTTAATCCATTTTTAAAAAGAACTAGATAAATATGTCATTAAAATCGGGACTTATTTTGATCTCAATACATTGTTGTATTACAAATGTTTGTTTAATCGTTTAATCACATTTCCATTCATGATGGCAGAGGAGGTAAATGCTATGCTTGCCTGATCCCATGACCACATTAATATTACAAATAAACCACAGAATAACAATCATTGAGAATCACCTAAAGTCTAGCTGAACAAAGTTTTATTACTAAGGATATACAGAAAAAGCCACATTGAGTCTGGTAGGAGGGGTAGAAACACTGAACACTGGTCCCACACCCATACCCACATGTAGCAGTTAAAAATCCACAGGAATATCTCAGCTGCAGAGTTCCCCATTGAGGGGAACCACACCAGGCTCCCTAGCTCAAGGTTCCAGTGCCAGGAAGAAAAGTCCCCCAAAATTCTGGCTGTTAAAACCAGTGGAGATTGTGGATTAGTGAGAAGGAGGGCAGCTGGAGTCGCAGGCATTACACTTAAAGGGCCTGTGCATGGACTAACTCAATGACAGACTCACTCAGTCCATGGCCTATCTTGGCTCATGCTGTGGATTTTCCATTTTATCTCAAGGATTCACAAAACCCACACAAGTAACATCTGGCCTTGATGTGCCCCATACCTCTTGCTAAGCAGCCCTGTGCCCAGCACTAGCAGCAGCCCACCTCAGTTCACAGCTTAGCTCCTCCCACCCCCAAGCCTGGCACAAGTGGCAAACATCTGCAGAACACTTTGTAGCTCATATCAAGTGGATCCAGGCAGAACCAGGCTGTGGCTGACACTGGCATGCAACAGAGCCCCTCCTAAGAGATCCCACAACTGACAAACCCAGTGCACAGCTTCAGACCATGACAAAGTACCAACCAATCACCTCCACAAACAACACACACAAAGGCAGACTGGGCAGATACCAGAGCCCTGCTAAAGTGAAATCTGCTCCATAGGGTCAGCTACTGCACAACACTGTAGTCACAGGCAGTCCTTATAACCAATCAGCTGAGGGTTGCTCCCTCCCATTGATGTGTAAACAGCAACCAAGACTCAACTATAACAGGAGGGTACACACAATCCACACAATGGACACACTTGGAGCACCCAGCTCAGGTGACCAGGGAGACTGTGCCACTGGGCTTCACAGGATACCTACAACATAAGGACAATCTACTAAGATGAGGAGACATAGCAGCCCTACCAAATACACAGAAACAAGCACAGGGAGGCAGATAAAGTTGGGAGAAAAAGAAACATGTCTCAGATGAAAGAATAAAACAAAGCTCCAGAAAGAGAACTAAACCAAATGGAGACAAGCAATCTACAAGATGCAAAGTTCAAAACACTGGTTACAAGGATGCTTGATAATCTCAGAGAGAACTTCAACAAAGAGATTAGAAACTTAAAGATAGAGATAGAAGACATAAAAAAGAACCAGTCAAAAATGAAGCATACCATAATTGAAATGAAGAACACATTAGAGGGAATTAAGAGTAGATTAGATGAAGCAGAGGTTGAATCAGTGATTTGGAAGATAAGGTAGCAGAAAACACCCAATCAAAACAGCAAAAAGAAATCAGAACAGCAAAAAGAAAACAAAGGATCCAAAAAATGATGATAGTTTGAGGGGCCTCTGGAACAACATCAAGCACACCAAGATTCACATCATAAAGGTACTAGAAGGAGAAGAGAGACAGCAAGGAATTGAAAAACTATTTGAAGAAAGAGTGACGGAGAACTTTCCTAACCTGGTGAAGGAAACTGACATACAAGTCAAGGAAGTGCAAAGAGACCCCAACAAAAAGAACCCAAAGAGGCTCACACTAAGACACATCATAATTAAAATTCCAAAGCTTAAAGACAAAGGGAGAATCTTAAAAGCAGCAAGAGAAAAGCAGCCAGTTACTTACAAGGGAGTAAGTACTGTCAGCAACTTCTCAATAGAAACTTTACAGGCCAGAAGGAGTTGGCATGAAATATTCAAAGTGATGGAAAGCAAGGACCTACAACCAAGATTACTCTATCCACCAAAGCTATTATTTAGAATTGAAAGACAAACAAAGAACTTACAAGAAAAGAAAAAGCTAAAGGAGTTCTTCACCACCAAAGCTGTGACAAGAAATGTAAAAGGTACTTCTTTAAGAAAAAGAAGAAAAAAAATGAAAATATGAATAATAAAATGTCAAGAACTACATATCTATCAACAATTGCTTTAAATGTAAATGGATTACATGTTCCAATCAAAAGACATAAGGTGGATGAATGGATAAGAAAACAAGACCCTTACATATGTTACCTACAAAACTCACTTCAGACTGAAAGACACACACAGATTTAAAGTAAAAGGATGTAGAAAGATATTTCATGAGAATTGGGCGTGGAGAGCTAGGGTAGCAATCCTTATACCCAACAACATCATCTTTAAAATACAGGTTATAATAAGAGATAATGAAAGACTCAGTAATCTCACTACAGGATACTTATCTGAAGAAACCCAAAACACTACTTCAAAGGGACATGTGCATCCATATGATCAGTGCAGCATTATTTACAGTGGCCAAGGATAGAGGCAACCTGGGTGTCCACCAATGGGTGAATGGATAAAGATGAGGTGATATACATATACAACGGAATATTACTCAATCATAAAAAAAGAATGAAATCTTGCCATCTGCCACAACATGGATGGATCTAAAGTGTGTTGTGTTGAGTGGAGTAAAGCAGAGAGTGAAAGACAAATGCCATATGATTTCACTTATATGTGGAATATGAAGAACATACTAAACAAATGAAACAAAACAAATTCATAGATACAGAGAACATTTTCATGGTTGCCAGATGGGAGTGGGGGTTGGAGGGGTGGGTGCAAAAGGGAAAGGGATTAAGAAGTACAAAGTGGCAATTACAAAATAGTCATGGTAATGTAAAGTATAGCATAAGGAATATAGTCAATAATATTGTAATAACTATGTATAGTGCTAGGTGTGTACTAGATTTATCAGGGTGATCACTTCATAAGTTATATGAATGTATAATCACTATGTTGTACATGTGAAACTAATATAATATTGTATGTCAATTGTAATATAATATAATAAAAAATATTAAAAAAATAATCATTATGTGTGATTAATATCTACTTATTATTTAAATCCTGAAATGGAGTTTTCTTTCCAAATAATCACTCTTCTAAATACTGATGCTTAGCACATAGTTTTATGAATACTGAAGCTATTATTGCACAAGTACCTTGAGACAGTACTACATAAAATATTTTACATGGATTACTGTGATAAAGTCTCTTAACAAACGTGGAGAATATGGATTATCTACTTATTTTTGAAAGAAATTGAAAATGAGAAGACTTTGACCAATATCCCTTTTGTGATAAAAAAAGGAAAAAAAAGAAAAACAAAACCAGAAAGAACATGAAAACCAAAAATGTAATGGGGAAAATGGTATTAAATGATGAAGAGTCTGTTGATTGAGTGCTTGATCTCAATGCTTTTGGTAAGGATGCATACAGGAGGGGTAGCATCTTAGAAAAAAGAACACCCTAACAAAACTTTGAATTTGAGAAAGTAAACTAGATTTCCTTGGTAAACCTAATTGTCAATAAGCTGGTCCTCCTCCTACTGACATTCAGTATTGAAAAAAAGTAATGCAGTGGTTCTAAGAATTAAACATTGATATGAATCCTATTCTAGGAATGTCAGATGTTTAGTTCCATGTAGCTCAGAAAGAAAACATGAGGGTAAGAGAAAATTTAGGAGAATTATGCCCTCCCAGCCTTTAAAGTGACACTATTCTCTTCCTTTCGTGACTATACACTTTCCTACACACAAGTTAATGAAAAATAGTGGTATTTGTTTCATTCCTTCACTTCTGAAATATAAACACATGTCTGTTGACATTAAACTCATGTTCATTAATTATAAACTGATAGATTTAAGGATATGTCTATGACTTCTATTCTATATAAAAATACATATAGGATATGTATCATAATAGGATATTATACAATATCATCAAGACTTAAAATTCATGCTCTGGAATAAGACCAACTATTTGGACATTCAAACTCGAATGTTTACTTGCCGTGTGGCTTTGGATAAGTCACTTAGCCATGTATGCCTTCACCATTCTTATTTATACAATGAGCACAAGAACTCTGAAATAACAAATTTTATGGAACTAGCTTAATGTCTGACACATAGTGAGTACTCAAAAAATTGCTATTATTTTTACTACATGAAGAAATTAAGTTTCAAATTTACTAGAATTGAAAAGTCTCAGATATAATAAAGTAAAAACTATTTTTCCCTACGGTCTCCACTAAAAAATAGTGGGGGTGCTAAATCTTTTCTTAGGAGGATAGTACAGTTGGATAGCTCCAGATTTTCATGAATTTTTTTTTTTTTTTGGAAAATGAACTGTGAAGTTTTTTTTAATTTTTTTTTATTTTATATGAATTATTCTGAATGTATCAGGAGGGTGGAGAGCTAATTAAAAAGTTTCTCTGTAGAAAATGTCTCCTTGGCCTTAAGCCAATAGATCAGATAAAAAGGAAGAAGCAAAGAAGGGAAGGTAGTCTGGAACTGATGAATTTCTAATGAATATTGAGGGTCAACAGGTCATGCTACAATAGCGTGATGTGCCATAAATAATGTTTTACTCCCTTGAAACTGCAGCTATGTGTACTTTTTATGCTTTCGTCAAATGTAAACATTTATGCGTACTGAAGAGTGGAAAACTATCAATTTATAATTCTATGACATGTCAACTAATGATTAAAAAGTTTATATCAACATATTTAATTTGCCAGAAACATAACGGTAAATGGTAGAAACAATATAAGAACATGTGTGCATTGAGATAAAGAGGTGAGAGCAAGTGAAATACAAAAGCATTCTTAGCTTTAATTGGTTTGATTCAAGGAATAGAGTTTAGGCTATTCTAAGGGATTTTTGTAGTCTGTGTTCTGTTAACATTTTATAATAATAATAATAATTATTATTATTATCATTATTATCATTATCATTATGATTATTGTTGTTGTTGTCGTTTTATAAGGAGAGATAAGATAAATCCCACAGAAAATCAAGAAGATCCATGATAAAGCTGAGCTGATGGCTGGATCTAGATTAGAGGAAACCCTTGGAACCTCAGCCGCAGATTTTGTGGATCTTCATGTGAGGGTTTTCCCATTTTTTTGCCTCATCTGTTCCATGTCTCCCCCCGCGCCTCAACCTGGTCCAGAAAGCCAGGATTATGATTTGTTACACAACGTTGCCTACCAACTGTGTATCAGTTGGAGGAAAGTCATTTATAAAATAAATTTTGAAAGGTGTCACAAATCATTCCCCATGTCTGGGAATTCTGAGGTAGTAATAGAGAGACGTTGCATTTAAATTAAAAGCAGGATAAGAGGTGGGGACTCTACTTAGGAATAGATAGAAGGTAATTATCTAAAGTTAAGGTGATGGGTTTATGATGGTAAAACCAGACTCCCATATTTTGGGACAAAATGCTGAAAAATGATGTAGGGTTACCAACTAGACAGACACTAAGTCAGTCCCATATTTATATTTTGTTCACAGCTGCTTCACTAGTATTAAGTATAATCCCTGGGACACAGTAGTTGCCCAGTAACAGTTGTTGATTAGCACTTTCTGTGTGTGTGTGTGTGTGTGTGTGTGTGTGTGTGTGTGTGTGTGTGTCTCCCTGAATTTCCTGTGTACTTACTATCCCCGTTCTCTCTCTCCTTCATAGAAAAAGAATGATCTTGACTCACTATCTGCAATTTCCCTCCTCCCATGCTCTCTTGAACATTTTCCTTTTAGGCCTCTACCCTCAACTTTCTACTTCAAAGATATTTTTATCTAAGTTAGCAACGACCTCTACTTGGCTCATTCCCACAGTTAAATTTCAGTTGACATTTTATTTAACTTTTCAGCAGCACCGAACACAACTGATCATTCCTTCATCCATAAAATAATTTCTTTACTTCACATCCATTGTATCACACAATTCTGACTTTATTTTTTCCTCCTTGGTCATTCCAAGTTCTCCCTCATTTCTTTGACCTCATTTTATTAATATTGAAATGTTCTGAGGTTTTTCCTTGGATGTTTTCAGTTTTTCAGTCTACTTCCTCTCTTGATGATCTCATCCAATCTATGTCTCCCAAATTCATATTTGCTAACCCAAATTATTATCCTGAAATTCAGAAATAAACATATACCTTGCTATTTAACATTTCAATTTGGATATTTAATAGGAACCTCAAAATTAACATGTCCAAAAAAGATTTCCCAATCTTCCCCTCCAAACTTGTCATGCTTGTATGTGTCTCCATCTCAGATAATGACAATTCTATCCTTCCAGTTATTCAGGCCAAATAACTTGGTGTTATCCTGTACTCTTCTCATTTGCTCATGCCCTGTATTCAGTGTGTTCACATGTCCTGTCATTTCCATATTCAAAATATTTCCAGAGTCTAAACAGTTTTCAACAACTCCACTGTTATTGCCCTTTTTAAAACCACAGTTATAATACGTCCAGATCTTTGTAACAGTCTCCCTAACCTGTTTGTTCAATCTGTTTTCAAAACAGCAAAGTGTTCCTGTTGAAGATTCATCACATCATGTCATTGATCTTCACAGACTCCCCCAATGCTTTCCTATATCCCCTTCGAGTAAAAAACAAAGTGTTTACAATTATCTATAAGACCTACCACAATCCCTTGTAGGTACTTTGGCCTCATTTCCTTATACTCACTCCATTCCTTCCATACTGTTTTCCTCTGCATTTCCTTGAACTCACCAGATACACGTGCCATCTCAGGGACTTTCCACTTGCTGCTTCAACTGTCTGGAACATAATTCCACCATCAACATAACTTTACCAGTTATCAACGTTACTTTCAAATCTTTGCTCAAATGTCACTTTATTAGAGAGGAGTCCTTTTTACTGGTTATCCAATTTAAATTTGCAAATTCCCCACTTCCCAACACCTTCTCTTTCACTTCTCTTTCTTCTTATTATTATTATAATTATTAATTATTTATCCAAAGCACTTACACCATCAGCACACCATATATTTTACTTATTCTTGTTGTGTGTTATTTATATCCCAGTATTTCAACATAAACTCCTTGAAGGCAGGGATATTTATCGTTTTGTTTTTAACTGCTATGTTCCTGGAGCCTAAAATAGTGCCTGCCTCAAGGTAACAGCTTAATATATAATTATTAAATGAATGAATATTAAATGCCAAATTATTTGTAGTGCTAGCAGCATTTTAGAAGTTCAGGAGAAGACACTGGGGATTACAAGGATCTCTGGATAGATAAAATGGTACTAGATTTAGACTTCAAATGAGGACATTGTGTATATGAGGAAGACTGTAAGCAAAGGCAGAATATGCCAGGCATGTGCTGATAGACCTAGTATAATTATCTACCTAGAATAGGTGACTTGAGCTGGAGAAAGGTAAGAAATCACTTTACAAAATTGTTCTTGTCCCATCTGGTAGAATAGCACAGGGATCTCCCCACTAGAGAATTCTGATTTAAGAATTTCTTCCTTTTCATTAAAAACAAGATGAAACAAAAAGAATTACTTCCTCAACACTCACCAGTGTACAATGATTAACACCACTTTATGACATAACCTCTGAGACATTCTAAAAAGTGATCGTTCTGAGAGGTGAGAGGAAGCTGCAGCAAACAGAAATCTTTAAATAAACTTCTGATAAAGTGACATCTAATCACAGCCACAAGATTAGTGTGTTTGTTTGTGTGTTTGTGTTCCACAATTTTAGTGAGTATTTTCTTAGTTCCACCATGTTAGTGCACACAAGAAGACTTCCAGTTACTATAAGCGAATCTCCTTGCTTAAGGGCTTTTTCTGATTGCTGGAACTTGCTCTGCCCACATGCAAATGTTGAAGACTTATTACAACCTACAAGTAGCCCTCAACTAATGACTACTGGACGTTGGTGTATAAATGCCCGAGATATTTTGTCCCTGGGTGGGATAACTCTAGGATACAATCTTTCAGTTGACTCCTCGAGTTGCCCAAGAGGATTAAGCTCTAATTGCACACAGTGGTCACTTGTCCGATGTTGTCACACAGCATAGTAACCGTCTGTCCCTTCCATGCTTTCCTTAGGAAAGAGGGTTGCGGGGTTGTCCCTCTAGGGGTTGAGTTTATAAGTCTCTTTTTTTGGTCCCAGTATGCTGGGTCTGCAGTCAAAGACGAGTAAGTTTCCTCAAGGGAGGGATGACTTAAGCCAGACGGGACCCGGGAACCCCCATGAGTTTGCCTTAAGAATAAGAGGAATACCCCTCCTCCAATGTTCTCTGGGAAGCTGCTGACGCATGCTTCAATTGTCCAGCACCCTATTGTGCTAGGAACGTTAATTGTGCGAAACCATCTCGCTCCTCACTTAGCTCATGGGATAATTGCCTTGAGAGACCAACTCCCCCAGGGGCTGTACACACCGCACCTTGGTCACAAGGGGACAGCATGCACAGGTTGCTTTGGGACAGTATGATTGGGTATTGGAAATATGCTAATTGTATTAGTGGTATGAGAGTTCTACAGACCCTGCCCAGAATCATGTGATGCCTATTGTAAAAAGCTAATAAATACCCACAACGACCCGATTCAGGGCTCCAGTCTCTTGAGGCTGAGAGTCCCTTGGTCCTCTGTGGTTTCCTTGCATTTTGTGTCTTAGTCTTTATTTCTCTTAACAAAACTTAGCCCTCGCCGCCTCCCTTGCCTTTTCCCACTGCTTGTGTTGTGCAGGTCGCAACAGTCCGATAACCCACATCTTGGCTGCCTTCTCTTCCCTGTCTTATTTTCTTACTGCCATACAGGTGTCTTGGGCTCAGTTCCCAAATAGAGTATTCGCTCTCTGATACTCTTACATTAGCCCTGGTACTGAGTGTAAACAAAGTCAGACATGCTGACTCCTTTGAAGAATAGAAATATTTTATAAACATAACAGAACGAGTCCAATGAAGTGTTGAGTTAGCTAGAATTTGCATCAATGGTCCTTCATTACCTTATTTACTCTGTCTTATTATATAAGATAATCTTCTATATACAAATGCTTGCATACCACAAATATCCTGTGCAAACACGTTTAGTAGTGGCAGAAAGGAAATTAGTGCTAAAGAAATGAGCAACCTAACTAATAAAAACACAGCAGGCGAGTCCCTTAAAGGCTTTCTCCTCTTGTGCTGACCCTTGTTACCTCATTTGTGAAGCTGAGTTTCATTGTATCATCAAGTGGTATGGACACAGGCCAATAAGCCACATGAGGTAAATATGCACATTAAAGTCTTAACGCAGTTCCGTTGTAATTAATTCTTTAAACTTCACTGGAGTCACTTTATGTCAATTCTACATTTTTACATATAGCCAACCATCTTAAAAATATAACCATATTTCCTTTTTGTTTTTTATTTTTTGTTTTTACCGTAAGTCCTAACATATTTATTTGCCAGGTTTCTGAATTCTAATATAATTGTTTGACTAATTCCTCTCACATTGTTAATGGGAGATATTTCACATTGTCAATTTCTGTTCACTTAAAGATTTTAATCAAATTATTTGACTTAGAATCATCAAAACCCTTGGTATTTTTACTGACAAAAAATAAACTGGAATTTTATTTATGCATATATGTCAAATAACAATACTTTGTTAAAAAAAAAAAAAGCACCTTAATTTTAGAAAGGACATACTCGTATAGGTATGTGAGTAAATCAAATTTGAGTTGTTTTTTCTATTCTACTTCTTTTAAAGTACCACTATTGCAACTTTCTTTGTAGAAAACTGGTCAATCTTAAACACTTTAATTGAACAAGAAAAAGGAGATAATTAGCAAGCATTGCATCAATTTAGTTTAATGAAAAATAAATTATAGCATAATGGGTTTGGGGACAGTGTTCTTAATTTGCAAAAACATTCAAAAACTAGTGATTCCTAAGACTTTAGAGGAGAAAAAGAAACCAAAACATTGACCAAATGAGGTTATCTTCTATAAAGTATTTTGATTTCTGCATAAATTACTCCAGAATACTATTTCCAGCATAAGACAAAATGACAGATCATATTAAATTCAGAATGTTCATATAGAACAAAAATCTATTGTTGGAAAAATGAAAAAAAAAAAGCCTCTCTATCTTACAAAATAGCAGGGCAGTGATGAAAGAACTGTTAAAAATATACAGGGCACATTTAAAATATTTTATGTTACTACTACATGGATTTTAAAATGTAATTATAGACTATATTTAGAGGACCTTAAGTTGAAAATAGAGGATAAGTGATTAATAAGCTCAGAAAAGTTAAATTTAAAAATATGACTTTGTCATTACTTTTCCTCAATATTTCAATTTTTACTGACTCAAAAAGCTTACAGTGACATACTTTATGAGAAAGATAGAGACAATAATTTAATTAGTGAATTATTATATTGATTGTAATATCTAAGATATTAATTATGTAGTTAAGTAAAAATTTAAATATAGTTTGCTTTTCAAAATCCTTAATATTTTGTGTCCTAGAAATAATATTCCTCAAAAATTATCTGTAAAACATTAAAAAATATCTGTTAATATAAGAGAGACACATTTATTTTTAGAGCTTGTATATAAATAGATTTCATAAAAACTTTTCTTCACAAATGTAACACATTTGGCAAATAGTTACAATAATTAAAACTAGTTTCCCGATTTTCAAAATTTTAAAAGTCATCTGTATGATTATTATTTGGGAAATATCTGAAAAAAAACACTGGGATAGGAAAAATCTCCCAATTTGTTTGATAGAAAGCTTTCACCCCCTTCACTAATTCTCACTGTCACCCAACTGCCAAAAGCCTTTCACATAGTGTCGAATGAAATGCTATAGAAATAAAAATGTTTATGAATAGGATGACATGACCAGGATAATATTTCTGGAATACAGACCACCATCCATATGGTGGTGCAGAGAGTGTATTAAAACTACAAGACACTACCACGACCAAAAACAATAGTTTTCACACATTTCTTTGCAAGTCCTGCTTAGAGGTATAGTACATCACTTTGGAATGGTGGAAAAGCTGATACCTAATATCCTGGTCTCTAATTTTGGATATACTCATATATGTACCTAAAGTGAATACAGAGGCTTTCTATGTCCTATTTCAGTTAGAGATGCAAATTTATTTTGTTGACAAGTTTGTATCTTAGATTTTTTTTTCACTACTTATGTGGATAAAGTTAATTGCTGAAATATTATCTATAGCTTGGATATCCAGTAGGATGCACAATAGCTTTGTAGTTGTGTATACATATAAATATGCTTGATATGGTTTGAGCTCAGCAGAAAGTGACATCTCTGCCTGATGCATGGTTCCCAAAGTATGAATCAATTTGACTTCCAAATTTGATAAGAGCTTCATGTGCAGAAATTAATTATGAATTGCTAGAGTGTTATAGATGAGACCAAATTACCTCTTTCCATTACCTTAACACACACACACACACACACACACACACACACACACACACACACATCTTTAATGTACATACACAGATCCTTATACAGACACATACACACACAAATCCAACATTTTTAATCTAAGAAAAAATATTAGAAAAAGGGGTAATCAGTATTTTATTCAATTCTTTTAATTGCTTACCTCATAATTGAATTAGAAATAGTGAAGTACTGGTTTTGATTTTCATTTACAGATTCCTAAATCCTGGTACATTTATCAATTAGTTTATAAAACAAGCACAGATTGAATGTGCAATTATATCTATGGCCACATTCTTAAATTGTGTACGAGTACCATGAGATGTGAACAAGACATTTCTTTCTTAGTTGATGACCAGAGTGGTAGCACATGAACCTGGTGCTTTGGCAACTAAACATTTCTGAGAAGTTTGTGAAGTTGATGAAGTTTCAAAATCTAAGATTATATTCTAATTTTAGGGTTTAAAGACTATGTTAGAACAAATTCTTCCAAATGGCTTTTGCTGTCAGTGAAGGTGTTTTATTGAGTTTATGGTAAACTTGGTGCTATTTCTCTCATACCATATAAATCAGACCTAACTCTGATGGCAGATATCAATGTAGACTTCAGTTTCCTGATAGGGATAAAAAATACCAGATGGATTATATCATTTGAAGAATGATATAAATGAGGATACATCCCCAATATAATTTTGAAATCTGCTCCCATTTGGCAAGATCAAGTGCAGTGTGTAACTGCTTTAAAGAGGAATCTCTTTTTAAGCCATTATGTGCTACTTGTTTACTGTGTCTGAAAGGTGTCTTAAAGAACTTCATTCAGGACATTATTTCATGAATTCTTAGTTTACAAACTTTTTTAACTGGAAAAAAATTAAATTTATGCCTCAGATTATATAAGTAAAACATTACCTGGTATCTCTAAATTGCTCACTGCTGATTAGATTTTTAACATGAGATAATATGAAATTAGGAAGACTATTCCACACCCAATTAGTTTTTTTAACTATCTTAAATCATCAACATCAATTCATAGTTATATTCTCTTTCTATAGCATTTCATAGCTAGGTTGAATAAAAGTACAGGTTTATGGTTTAGATTCATAAAATTTGATAGCTTCGTTTGGCTCATACTATGCTATATTTTCTGTAAAACACATCATCTGTTATATTTCAAACCAATCTTGATGTAACAATGAGAACAATAAACATGATTATAATTAGGAAGAGTTTGTTAAATGTGCTTTAATAGGTCCTATTGTGAGATGTGTCTGGTGAACAAGCAGAAATCAAGACTAGCATACTGAAGAAGAAAAGATAAACAAGCCCCATGGTTAGTGAGTAGATACAGAGCTTGAAATTGTTTAGTCTAGAAAGACATCTAAAATACAATTTGGTACATACAGAAAATGTAATTAAACGATAATTGCACTGAAGCACAATGAGTGTGGGATAAACAGCTTGTGAATCAATAAACCATGAGGCGGCAGACTGAGGCATTTATTGATTTATGATTCATTTAGCTCCAAGATTACTCCTTTTCTAATTCAATTGCATTATCCTACATTATCCTTCATTGGAAGAGCTGGGTGGAGTGATTGATATGGGAAAAAGATTGTCTGAATTAATATCATTTTCAGGTTTTATGCAAGTACACTCTTATGAGCTTTTCTTATTTATTTACCAAATCTACACGCTTTGATACATCATTACATAAATGTGTCTATTAACATTAAAATTTATATTAACTCAGGAACTTTAGAACAGCATATACTTCTAATGAATTAAAATCACATAATCTCATTAATTTAAGACATTGATATTATCTTGTAATGTACATCCTATCAGGGTTCTAACAAAAAGCATTATTCATTTTAACCTAGGAAGACTGCACATTTAAAATAAACCAGACATTCTTATTCTTGCCAGGGAGTATTATTATTAGCTTCTACATAGATTTCTTTACATTTATGTTGCTACTTTGAGCATCTTCATAGATGAATCAAAGTATCTGTTCCTCTTTCATTGATCACAAGTGGATCAAAAAGCAAAAATTCAGCTTTCCCCTCCAGCAACATAAACAAGCAGCAGTATTGATACCTGAATTAGAGTACTTTGGAAGTACCTCTCTCTGAGAGTGTGTGTAGCATGTAGAAAGCATAGCTCCTGAATACTCATCATTTGTCAGTTTAAAAAATAAACAAAACTATTACTTTTTCATCACAGAAAGCTGTCATTTTACAAAGGACCATAGTGGAGGAATGATAAACTTGTTATGCTTATCAAGAACTGTGATTGAGTTTGTGCCAGTTAAATACACAAAGAATAGTATTCCATTGTGCATATTCTGCCATAAGAAAAGATGAAATAGTGCCATTTGCGACAACATGGATGGATCTTCAGATTATCATGCTAAGCAAAATAATTCAGACAGAAAAATCAAGAACCATATGATTTCACTCATATGTGGGGTATAAAAGTGAAATCGAAAAACAAAGACAAACAAAGAAACAAAAACTCATAGACACAGACAATAGTTCAGTGGTTACCAGAGGGTAAGCGGGGAGGAGGGTGGCAGATTAAGGTAAACAGGATCAAATATATGGTGATGGAAGAGCTGACTCTGGGTGGTGAACACACAACGTGACATATAGATGACGTATTACAGAATTTATACACTTGAAATCTATGTAACTTTATTAACCATTGTCACCTCAATAAGCTTTAATTAAAAATAAATAAATAAACAAACACACAAACAAAGAAAAATGAAGTGCAAAGGCTTACTACTCACAAAAAGAATATTTACAAGTTAATTATTTGCCTTTTGACCCAAATTGTAATCCCACCCTTCATCGCATTATCACTTCTTACAAAATCTTAATAAAATATTGCTATTGAAAAAGTGGTGGTGAAGATACTAAAGGAAGCATGTGTCATCTCCCCAAATCAACTGAAAAAAATAATATCTATCCTACCAAGGGAATAAGTTTGGATTCCACTTCAATAGAGTTTACTACACAAGAACTGAAAAGTTGACCTATAGAAGAAAACTTGTTTTAATTCCTTGCTTTTTTCCATGCAATTCCCAGTATAACACCTATGAATAAAATGCTGGGGCTTTGTTGTTTGATATTTTTAAAATTGTTTTTTGGGGACTTGAACATGTAGTTTCACAATATAAAGCAAAATGGATTATATTTTGGCAGGAAATAAACCATTGATTTATGAGCACGCGTGCCAGAGATTTAGCCTGTACATAAAGGTATAGATATGTTTGTCTAAAACATAAAATCCATTCTTGCATTAAGTTATAGGTTGAAATAATTACTGAGAGGTTTATATCTGCATGGTTATCTCTATCTCTGAGCCACTGCTCCCACGGCATTTGTTCAGTTCAGGCATCCTCTCTTCCTTTCGGGCACTCTGACCCTTTCTGCACTGCATGTACTGAGATGGAAAACTCAAGCCCTATCCTCAACCCTATTACACCCTGATACCAACACACACACACACACACACACACACACACACACACACACAAATACACACGACCTTTGTTTGTAGCAAAATTCATTGACGTGTGCTTATATTGTAGAAGGTCAAGAAATAAATGGGATTAAATATCACTGATTTTAAAACAACATAAATCAAAAAATATGTAAGCTATTCATTTGCCTGTTCTGAGGATTCCAGTCCTCTTTGTTCAATCCCATACTAAAGGGAGAGAGAAAATAAAACAAATTACCAATAAAAAAAAGTCAACTCACTGTGTTATTAAGGGAAATAATTTGTATTTATGTAATATTACTTTATACATGAATATATGGAGACATTATAACTAGAACATCTATACCCAGCAAACATAAATATATTCCCATATTTAATTCAGATACTATTTTTAAAGTATGACTATAAATACAGTTGGAGTTACCCAGCCTATATCACATTGTATTTCTTCCCCTTTTAAGCTGGTATGTATCTCTCCTTCCCATATATATTGCCACTAAATATTTATACATTAAGATAACATATGATTTTTTATGTGTATTTTATAAATATAAATAAATCATATCATAGTGTGACATTTCTTTTTTAGTCTGGTTTTATTCACTCTACTTGTTTCAAGTTCCATCCATTTTAATCCATCCATTGATACCCAAAGAACTGGTATATTCAATTGTATTGTGAATACTATTTCACTGTACAAAATACCACATTTTATTTTCCTTTATTGATGAATATTTAGGTCGATTCTTATATTTGACTATTATCAGAAATGTTGCAGTGACAATACTTCTTCGTTCTGTAGTTTACTTATGTGAGACTACAGAAGCCAGAGTATATGAATCTTAAATTCTATTGGACATTGTCCAATTTCTCTATAAAGCTGATATGACAGGTTGCATTATCAATACTGTAAGTGATTCTGCTTCTCAATAGTAAGTCACAATTTGAAATTCTTGTTTATATAATGAATATTAAAAGCTATCTTTTAATTATCATGCCATTGCCTAAAGAAGTAAAGAAGATATCAGTAGACTTTTTGACCATTATATTTTCCCTTTCTATGAATTTTCTGTTCATAGCATTTGCAAATGTCTTATTAAGTCATCTTTGTAACAGCCTGCTTACATATGTAATAGCTGTTTATTCTCGAATAAAATCCTTGATGAGAAGATAGAACTGAACTCTTTTTAGAAATTTTATACTGACCTCTCTTCTGTACTTACTCCCATTCCAAACATACATACCTATTTGGTTTATGAGGTAAGTAATCAAGCATTAAAACATATTATTTGTAGGATATGAGAATTTCCTCTGTACACCATATCAGTGTAAAAGATGACTGCTTGGAATATAGTAAAAGGAGCACATCCTAAAAGTGTTTTCTTGACCCTGTTTTATGAATGTGAGAGAAGAGAATTTATGTAAATGGTGTGAACATTAGATAGGGGGAGGGAAAGAAGAAGTGGGAGATGGTCACTCATTTGCTTTAGAGTAACTGAGGGCCACTTCTTCTGGAAGGTAACAAATTATTTCAGTTGGATACAGGCAATTAATCTTGACCTATGGTGCAATTAAGTCCCAGATAGATTCATTATATCCCACTTTCTTAAAAGCAAAATACCTTCTTGCTTTTGATTTATGCTTCTAGAGATATGATATGGGGAGTGATACTGAAGAGGAGTTATTTTTCTCTCTCTCAAGGTTATAAGTTACCATATGTGACATACAGTAATTCAGAAGGAAAAAGTTCTGGTCCCAAAACATCCCCCTGACTTCCTGAAGGAATTATTGAAACACCAAATTTGGCTATGCTATTCCAAATGGCACATCGCTATTCAATTGCAACAACCTTGAAGTTTTCTATATTTATCTTGAAAACCAATATAATCAGTATGTATCCTTGACATAACATAACACTTCAAGAGTTGAGATATGTTTTCTTTTAAGGGATTAATTAATTAATCAATTAGATTCATAGAAATTTATTTCATGTCTAGTCTATACCAAGAATATTGCTAGGTGCTAGGGATACAAGAGTGAATGACTTGTGCGCAATCTTTGTCCTCAAATTATCATGGTCTATTTAATGTACTGGTACAAAAAGAAATGCATGAGAAAAAAATAGATGGACTTTCCCAAAATGCCAAGCTTTCCTAGGAACAGAAATTCACATTAAAATGAATCTCAAGTATAAGCTATGTAAAATTTAGAACGCCTCAACCATACATAATAAGTACAGATGAAGATTGTAATATTTAATGCAAGAATTCAATCTCATATCCATGAGGATCTACAAATATACATATTTAACAACCAAAACATATTGCTTAAATGTAAATTTTAAAAATATTTATATGATTTTACGGTTGTAGAAATGTTTAGTGTCATTTTAAACTTCACTTTGCACATTGAGTTATGGAAGTTACTATGTAGTTAAGTCTATTACACTTATAAACATTTCCTTTCAAGGAATTAATTAACCATATTGACAGTTTCCTAGAGAGAGGAAACACTCAAAAATTTTAGGTGAGTGATAAAGTAATCATTAAAACAAAAACAGAAAACTGAACTCATTATATGTAGGATGGCTTCTATTCATAATGCAATGGTTGATCATTGAATTTAATACCGATTCTCCCCTACCCTGACTTTAAAGGAACCATTGTCAAATATCTCATTTCGTTTTGTAGGCGGGAATAGGTGGTGTGGGTAAATATAACAAAAGTGTCAATGATTAAATAACACTGCCTATTCAGTGATATTGTGTAATCTTATTTTATTGTTATAAATGTGCCAGTTTTGATGGAAAATGAGTCACCATTTGGCAAAGTCTACCATTTTGCTTCATTGTCTATGTTATAGCAAGTAAGTGGCATGGCTTTACAGCATGATTTACAATTGAAAACAAATATTCAGCTAGTTTTATATAATATACTCATGCAATAGAAATTACAAGAAAAATTTAAAAGTTCAACTATCCAGTAGTTATTTAAATATACTAAATTTGAGACAAGATTTTCAAAAGATGATTAGTTTAAAATCCATCTCATGTTCCAACATTAGTGTATTTTTATTTGTAAGATTTTCTAGAATGTATTGGATGGCTTTTACCTTATTTCTTTTGTATATGGGGCATAATAATTATCAGTGAGTTATAATCACTGAACAGTAAGTTAATAATTTGCATTTTAAAAATAATATAATTACATAAATTCTAGTAATGTTCTAGTGGTTGGTTTATTTAATTCAATACATAAAACTAACAGTGTTTCCTCATTTTAATTATGAACATCTAATTGTTTTTCTTCTTTTTAGTGTCTCAATACAACTGATTATCAAAGGATGGGCGAAAAAGGTGAAAGGGAATATAGTCAATAATATTGCGATAACTACATTGTGACAGATGGTTACCAGACTTAGTATAGTGGGTACAGAATAAGGTCAAATCACAAATGTCAAATCACAAATGTCAAATCACTATGTTCTGCACCTGAAAGTAATGCATTAATGTATGCCAACAATACATACATACATGCATACATACGTAATACATACTTACATACATACATACATACATACATACATTTTTAAGAATGTGTCTATAGTGAAGTTTCGTGTTTTATAGGTTCAGGAGTGATCTGTTTACAATTCCTTATCCTTTCCATATTTTCTTAACCAAACTACAATTTACTATTTCTATCACATTTTCTGAGTTATGATATATTATAGTATGAGGGTTAAGAACTTATTCTCTAAAGCTAGATGGATCTGTGTTTCCAAACCAGCTCTACTAATCCTCAATCATTACTAATATCTCTATGTCTCTGATGCCCCATTTGGAAAATGGAGAAAGAGTTATGGCTTACCTTATGGAACTCTTGTTGTGAAGGTTAAATGCATATACCCTCCTTAGCTAGTGATCTGGGTCATAATTAATATTCTAAAAATATTTCCTTATAAAGAGTAACAATACTGATCAGCTAAGATTGACATTAAGTTAGTTTAAACTGAGATGCTAGATCTGTTTAAACACAGGCAATCATATTATTTATTTGACATATGAAAATGTAATGTTTTGGGAATTAAAGAC
Organism: Rhinolophus ferrumequinum; assembly: GCF_004115265.2. NCBI lineage: Eukaryota > Metazoa > Chordata > Mammalia > Chiroptera > Rhinolophidae > Rhinolophus > Rhinolophus ferrumequinum. The sequence continues at coordinate 20,101,068 of NC_046288.1, read as the reverse complement.
TCTACTAATTTGATTTCCTGGAGAAAACTTTTTCAGTGAGAATCTCTGAAGGTATTGGGCTATGAAACAGATGACTGGAAAACGACAGAAGGAAATACAGATATCTGCCTATAAACAATTAATCAGAATAACAAAAAACAATTTTAGGAGAGAGTTCACGATGTTATGTTTGTTTTTAGACTTTTTTTCCCATCAAATTATGTCTCTGACTCCTATTTAGTATACATAATTGAGTGATAGATAAGGCTACTAAGTATTAGACATAGCTGCAAGCACGTGGCTCCACTGATTTTACTATTTACTAATATTTGCTAACAGTATTGAAAATGAAAGACTATTATAAAAATATGTTAAATAACTGAATTTAAATGATCTATTTATATTTTTTTCTTTTTAACATTGAATAAAACAGCAAAGTAAATAATTACATACTAATTATAACTGTATATATCTATATAATAGCATATATAGACATAAAGGTAAAACTTCTCTAAAAGTATTAGGGATCCAAAATTTTAAATTATGAAGTAAAGAGTCCTTCAACTTTGAATTAGATATTGTAGGTCTAACTACGTACTTTCTCTCCTAGGCCCTCCTGGTTTAGTACTAAACACATTAAATACATCTGCTGGGAAAAGGAAATCTTTATCACTAGCCTCTTCCCGCTGATTCTAGGTACAAAGAATTCAAAAAACACTCTTACGTTGAATTTGAGGATTAAATATACCACATACATATATATACATATGCATATACATATATGTATATACTGCATGTGTGTGTGTGTATATATATATATACATATATATATATATATTTGTAAACAGTAAAGCAGTGTCACAAATATATATATATATATATACTGTATGTGTATATATATAAATATATATATATATATTTGTGGCACTGCTTTACTATTTGCTTTATAATTATTTCTATTAGTACTGAAATTTTTATATAAATACATATTGATTTAACCTACAGTGGATTGCTATTGTTACAACTTAATATTTAATGTCATTCTGTCTCATGGTCTACATTAATTCTGGGTGATTCACATGTTCAGACCCTACAATTCAACTCTCATAACTTCAGTGATGGGAATGTTAGAGAATGAAGAGATAGAGATCAGTTAAAGGGTTCTCCATGCTATTTTCCCCATAATCAAAACAATGTCCAACACCATTGACAATCATCTGTGTTGCTTTTAGCCCTCTGATTTCATAAGAAGAGTATCCTTTGTGCTAACGTTGGGCCAGACAAATGACGACAATGAAGGAGCAAGAAATAGCGATATCCTAAGGAAAATCCTCTGTAGGAATATAGGCCTTATTGTCCAAGAGTTATAGTTAATGTTCTTATTCCTATACAGTATATAAACTTTCCTGAGGCTGAAGGGAATAGTGATGTTTCCTGATAATGAATTCTCCTCAGCCCATGGATTAATCCCATTAGCACTAACAATGGGGAAAGTCTCAGGTGTAAGAAAAATACCAACCTTTTGCTAATTAGATTAGGGAGTGTACATTTAATAAAATGAAGGTATTGGATTCTGAACAAAAGAACAAAAAGAATATGAACATTCAAACTCCCTCAATGTAAAAATGAACACACAGGGGCAGCTTACAGATCAGAGGAAAAGTGACACCTATGATGCCTTATTTAGGAATAATACTTCAAAATTAATTAATGATTAAATTTCCATAATAAAGAAAATATTTACAGATAGGGACAGGAAGTTTCAATTCTCTATGGGGGGAGGGTTTCCTAAAAACCCCTATTACATAGCCATCCTGATAATTGTGGATTCCCCTAGATATAACAAAATTAGACTTGTCCCTAACTAAGCCTAAAGTTAAAATTTTCAGTTCTTCAGTATATCAGAACAGTATCTCTCAACCACCACAATGGTTAGGAAAGGGAACATCTACTTGTCACTTTACAGTGGTCTTCATAGCTAATTGCAGTCATGGTGCCTTTAAAATGTCTGTGTGCTCTTGCTTTCTCTCCCTCTTTTCTCTCCTAGTGTAATGTATCACTTTAATGTGCATACATTTTTACCGTAGGAGTTATTAAATTACAGATTACGGGCCTTTCTGCAGACTTTCTGATGTAGAAGGACTGCTTGGTGGCCCAAGAATTTGCATTTTTAACAAGCCACCCAGGTAATTTTCATCTGGTTAGCCCTGACAATATTTTGGAAAAATATATCCTAGACTAGAGCAATGCACACAGTCTCCTGGTTCTTCATCTAGTATTTTTTCTATCTCCTCGAGTATGCATGTTAATTCTTGGTGTTTAATTGGAAAAGATTCCTTTGTGCCATGCAATTTTCATGACTATTTTATCTCTTCTTGCTTGCCTATTTAGTTTTCCAGAGTGCCACTATATCTATGGCCAATTTTTCACTCTTTCAGACCTTTATCCCACTTCCATGGCTCTCACTTTCTTTAAATATCTTAGCTTTTTACTTTCCTGAGATCTAAGGCCTATAGATAATAAACTTTCAAAAATTCCCTTTTTTCTTTTCCTCTCCAAGTGACTATTTTCACTAACACTTAACAGATTTTTCAACGCAAGTTATAAAAAGAAAAAAATGTGCTTCTACATTTTCCCAAGGTCAGCCTCCTCACTTTTTTTCATGATCTTATTTTTTGGTTTGTTTCTTTCCGGGGATCTTGCTAAATCAATTTACATATAGGTTTTTGTTTGACAAATAATTACTGATAATCGACTATGGGTTGGATCCAAAGATAAGGAGCCTCCTCCTTTCAGAAATACTTTTTCTTGCCCATGATCTTGAAAATCACGTTCATAAACTACTGTCACAATTTAAAACAATTTCCTTTCTTCCCAAATAACATAAAATTTCACTTCCTCTTTCTGTTAGGAAAATTTTTCAAAGAGGATCTCATCCCCATTATCAGTATCTTGAGTTATCTGAATTTGCACACTCTGATGCCATTCTGCTGTCTGATTCATGACTCTTAACCACTGCTTCTCACACCCTCCTTTACTTCTTGGTACCATTTGATATTTCGGCAAATCCTCAGGTGTCTACTCTCATAACTTCTCAGAGGCTGAATTTTCTATATCATTTTGGAATTTCTTTTCTCATTGTCATTCCCTAACACAGGTTTGTGTCTCTGTGCTATAATGTTTGAGATTCCCCAAGTTCTGTCCCTAACCTCTGTTTTCTTTCCAGGAGTTCTCTCCCTTGACACTCTCAAGAATAAAATAAATGCCATTATCTGCGACTCAGAAAAGTTAGAGTTATTTAATGAAACTCTGTAGCTAATGTTTATTGCACAGTTCCTGGCATACATGGGGTATTCATAAGAGATATTGATGACATTATTGCTGCAGGTGTTTTTAATGGTAATCATTATTGATTATTTCTAAAGTTCCATTGTCTTTCTGAAGTTCCAAATATGCATTTTCTGGTTTTTGCTGACTATACCTGAATGACTTGTTTGTGAGTCAAACATAATAAAAGCAGCTATGTATATAATGTTATCAGTCTTTTCCATCAATTTTGAGACTTCCACTCTTTATATGGTTTTCCATCTTTACCTTTTTCCTTTGGATTATTTAAATAGTCCCTACAACAAATCCACAAGCATACAGTTGGAGAAATACACTGTATTTTCCCAATGTGCCTGAAAAATATTTTTAAAAAAACCCAAAATTCTAGAAATATTTAATTCTTCATTACTATATTATGGGAGGACAAAGGCAGCTGAGTACTTCAGAAAAAGAGTGTCCTTAACCCTGACTTAATAGCACAGAAGGGTTGTTGCTGGAATGACTTGTGTTCTCAAAGGAGAAGATCCTTTAATTGAATGCTATATGGGACCCCATTTATAGAAATGTTCTAAAGGACATCCAAAGGAAACAATTTTGTCGCATTAAATTGTTCCATTAATGTAGTTTTAATTTTGTTCAACTCATGTGACGTATTAATTGATTTGATATCTAAGGGTAATCAAATAAATAGTGCCACATTCTTCTGGATATAAATGCGTATATTTTGAATTATTAGATATTAATTCCATTTTTTTTCAGTTGTATGCTATGTGGTCAGAACTGAACTAGTCATTAGGAATTAATTGACAGACATGGACCCCTTCCATGTAGCAAAATTTCCACTCTGTTGCAGGAGACATATCAATTATAGTAGAGAATGATCATTAACATAACTGAAGTACAAGGTGTTATAAAAGCAAATAAAGATATATTCACTACATTTGCACGGTCTTATTCACCAAGACATAATCTAAGGTGACAGCTAATAGATAAGAAAAATATAGCTACATGAAGTATTATCTGAAGAGTTAATGCTCCTGTGAGCATCATTATGGTGCCGGCACTAAAACTCTTCATTATCAGACTAAAATCAACCAAACCATGGATCAATCCAGACTTGACTACTGTACCAGAATCTAGAGAAAATTAATGTACTTCAGATATTCAATCGACTACTTTAAAAATATTTTTTAAGGTATGAACACAAAACCTTAGATAAGTTTAAAGAATAATTCTTATGAATGCACTAAAAGATGCTCCAAGCTCATTTTTTAGTTTCTCTGTCCCAGTCCTAAATCAGCAGTTCTTCCAAAGAGTCTTTGGTCCTTTTATTGGAGAACAGTATTAGAAACCTACCCCTGGGTGGGCTTGTAGCTACTGAGGTGTTACAACTGCCAGGCCCTCTCAGGGGACAAAACTAGAAAACGCATGCATGTATTCTAACCCATGTATAAACATATGTCTAGGATAATTTCATTTTTAATTTTGTGTATACATTATATATGTATATATGTAAACACACACACACACGAGTATATGTGTGTGTGTGTGTGTGTGTGTGTATCAACTCTAATTCAGTAGAACATAGTTTATTCCAGTCTTCTCACTTTCTTATCTGTAACTTCCCTGTCCAGTGAGAAATCTGGGTCCAACATTTCATCATCCACCATCCATTTATTTGTATGTACAACTCCAGTCAGTATGTTTATAAAGGAGTATAGTGTTAATGGGCGGTGCCTTTTGTCTTCAATTATACAGTTTCCACTGAAAACATAATTTTTTAAAGTTACTTAAGTTAGTTCCCATATTTATCCACTGTCTTCAATGAGGTAATGCTTTATATTTGTGATAGAATTAGATTCTTTTGCTATAGTTTATATTCCATCCCGAGATTCCTGAACTCTAGCTTGATTTTGAAAAACTATTTATACATTAAAGTTCATTCTCTGTGATGTACAGTTCTACAGGTTTTTCAAAGTGTGTAGAGCCAAGTTACCACCACCACAGAACCACAGAGAACAGTGTCATCACCCTAAAAATTAGTCTGTGTTTTCTCTTATAGTCAATTACCCCCCAACTCCTGGTAACCACTGATTCGTTTCATACCCACATAATTTTGCTTTTTCCCTGAATGTCATATGAATGAATTCCTATAAGAAGTAGCCCTTTGGGTCTGCATTCTTTCTTAGCAAACTGAATTTTAGGTTTACTTTCTTTGTAAAATGAATTTTAGGTGCATTTTCTTGAATATCTTTTTTGCACGTGGACATATACAATTATTCCAGCATCCTTTGTTGAAAAGACACCTATTTCTCGACTGAAGTGACTTTTCATGTTTGTCAAAAATCAATTGTCAGTGTTTGTGTGAGTCCATTCCTTGGCTCTCTATTCTAGTCCACTGATTTATGTCTGTCCTGTCATTAATATCAGTCTTGATTACTACAGCTATATTGTAAATCTTCAAACCATTCAATGTGTGTCCTCAGATTGTTCTTTATCAGAGAATTATTTGGGCTATTATACTACCTTTGCCTTTCTATAAAAATTTTAAGATCAACTTGTATATATATCCAAAATACAATGGTGGGATTTTCATTAGGCTTGCACTGAATCTTTAAATAAGTTTGGGGAGTACTGAAATCTTAACAATATTAAGTTTTCCAATTCATGAACAAGGTATATCTCTTTATTTATTTAGATCATCTTTTATATTTTTTACAATGCTTTGTAATTTTCAGCATACAGATTATGCACTTATTTTGTTAGATTTATACTTCATTATTTCTTTATTTAGTGTAATTATATTTTTCTATTTCAAATTTTACGTTTGTTGCTGGCATATAAGAATGCAATTGACTAAGAATTCAATTAACCTCATGTCATTTGACCTTTATAAACTCACCATAGTTAAGGGTACAGATGGGAAGATATCATCCAGAAAGAATATATCTCTTTGCTCACTAAACAGTGATAGAAAATTTTAATCTTGTTTGTAAAAGTTATGTATACCCTGTTTTCCTGATAATAAGACCTAGCCAGACCATCAGTGCTAATGGATCTTTTTGAGCAAAAATTAATATAATACCCAGTATTTTACATTATATTACATTGTATTATATTATATTATATTATATTACATTATATAGATCCAGTCTTATATTAAAATAAGACCGCGTCTTATATTAATTTTTGCTCCAAAAGATTCAGTAGAGCTGATGGTATGGCTAGGTCTTATTTTCGGGGAAACACGGTATATGTACATATATATATATGTATAAACATATATATATGTATATATATATGTATAAGTTTATTATGACTATATATGTGTATATTATGACTATATGTGTGTGTGTGTGTGTGTGTGTATATATATATATATATATGTATATATATATAGTCATAATAAACTTTTGTGGGATGAAAAAAGGGGAGCCTGTCCAATTGTATTAATTTTATTTGTACATTAATGGAATGCATATGCATTGTCTATTCAAAACTTGAGGAAATAAACAAATGCAGTGCTGTCAGAAGACAATAGTAAAACAATTCTAAATATAGTAAGAGTATGGTGCAACTAATTTATAGTGCTCTCAAAAAAGAGCCATGTATATGTTCTTAAAATATGTTAAATTTCTTTGTCTGTAGTCATTAATATACTTTAATATCATAAATGATTGACTTACATACACAATCAATCTGTGAGTTTGGATAAAAAGAATGCAGGGAGACTTATTTAAATAATGACCTAAAGTAATTCTGCGGCATAAGATTTTTCAGGAACAATTCGATTAACTACTTTAAAAATGTTTTTAAACCTTAGATAAATGTAAAGAATAATTCTTATGAAATGCACTAAAAGATGCTCAATGCATTTTTTAGTTTCTTTGTCCCATTCCTAAATTAGCAATTCTTCCAAAGTCTTTGGTCCTTTCATTGCCCACATTGGTGAAGGTGGATCTCCTTATTCAGTTTACCAAACCAAATGCTAATCTCTTCCAGAAAATCCCTCACAGAAACACCCAGAAATAATGTTTTAACAGCTATGTAGACATCTCTTAGGCCAGTCAAATTGACATGTAAAATTAAACTTCATACCCCTCACCATAAAACATGGTCTATTAGCAGACTAGGTATGGCTGTAAATTATGTCTGAGGAATTTCATCAAGTATTTTGTGGAAACTTTCATCCTAGAAGGTACCCAAATTCTTCTGTTTCTGTGAGCAATATTTACAGGTTTATTAAGAAGAAAAGGGAAAACAGAAATATCCAATGACTGTGATAAGAATTTACTGCAGTGTAAAGCAGTGTGGACTGTACAATTGGGAAAATGTGTATCCCAATGGATACCAATGGGAAACTTTGAGTATAATCATGAAGCATAATTACATTATCCAACATAATTTTTAACAAATGCCATCATGACAGACATCAACCAATGGTGAATGACTCTTTACCTTAATGTCATAACTTCTGAAACTTAGACACCACCACAGTAGAAAAAAAATGGAAGGAAATCCTGAATTTGGAGACATATAAAATTGACAAATATTATGTTTTTTGCCATCAAATTGATTAGGCATATAAAATAGTGATTAAGTCAATTCATAGAACGATAAGCTTCCTTTATGGTTTTCATACCTCAATATAGATATTACATTATCCACTCCAATTATAACAAAGACACAACCAGCACTAGGAAGCAATTGTAGTCCTAGAAAATAAATGTTAAGCTCACAATTTTAAAAAAAATCTCACATTTAGAATCATCTTAAAATAGATAGGAAATATATGTATTAAATATATAAATAGGATATATATATATATATATATATAATATATATATATGAGTTTTATTTCAATTGTAAAGTAATTTAAGAAGCAAAATGTTATATCTTACTAAAATTTGTATTAACATATTGTATAGTTACTAGTACTTTATAATGTTAGTCAGAACAGAGTTAAAAAGCCTACTGAAAGTTCTCATATATTTCAGATGAGTCTAGCATCAAATATCATAATAAATTATCTTTGAATAGTATTTGGATTCTGGAAGTTTCCTAAGCCACTAAGTATAACCAGGTGGTTTTAAACAATTATTGTACTGGTATTTATTGTGTACATCATATTGTATACATATAGCATGTACATGATAATTGTAAAGAATTATGCACAAAAACCAAGTATTCAGTATTGATTCAAAAATACCTGTTTTGCTGGGATATTTAAATTTACTTGATGTTAGTTACAGACTTTACTCTGGCTGCATTAAGATAATAGAAAATGAACTAACTTTAGAGGGAACAGTCAAGGATTTTCATGATTTTTAATCATAATTAGTAAGTGATTTAAAGTAAGACAGCCTCTCTTGACTTTATGTACCTCACTGGGGATACTAAAGTATAATTATAATTATCAATGCTATTCCTTGATACCAAGTTAATGAAAGGGTCCCAAGCTTCTACAATTAATTTTACAGTTTAAAATGATTAAACCTATGGTCAAAGTTCCTGTACAAATACCAACAATGTTTAATAAATTTAGATAGATAGATAGATAGATAGATAGATAGATAGATAGATAATTATATATACATATATATATGTATATATATATACATATATATATATATGTATATATATATATATATATGTGTATATATATATATATGTATAACACAGGTAAACCTGAGGGTATTTTTCACCTGTTTCTTTTTACTTTATTTTTTAAATTAGAATACAGTTGGCATACATACAGCATATTCATTTCAGATACACAACATAATGACTCAACATTTATATACCTTACCATAAGTCTAGTATCCATCTGTCACTGTACAAAGTTATGATATTATTGACTATATTCCCTGTGCAGTACACTATATCTGGTTTATTTATTTTATAACTGGAAGTTTGTATCTAAACCTGAGTTTTATTTCAATTGTCAAGTAATTTAAGTAGCAACATGGTATAAACAAGATTGATTTATCAATTGATCTATCTATAACAAAGATGGCATTTATGCAGGAGGTGATACCTTTAATTTATTTTGTTGAAGTCTTTTTTTAAAATCTTATTTCTGAAAGAATTAAGTGACCTGATATATTTTCTAGCTCTAATATTCTATTAGTTGCTTATTATTATTTGCTAAAAGACTTTGAGAAAATCAGTTTTGTCATCTGGCATTATAATCTTAATTGGGGGGAGGTGATTTTTTTTTCCATTAATAGAGAACTGTTTGACATATTGATAAAAGAACAATTTTAGAATCAGATCTAACTAAGTTTGAATTTGGCAGCCTACTATGAGAAAACTTGTTGTTTCTCATACATAAATTTACTTTCGATGTTTATTGTGAAGAATTACAAAAAATGCATAAAAAGCAGTTAGCCCGATGAATCACTCATGATAGACACTTAGTAAGTGGCAGCTGTTGTTATAGTGTCAGAGCATAGGTGTGTGTCAAACACAGTTTTCACACAGGTTTTCAATAGAGTTATTGAAAAAATTGAGCATATCTATTAATACCTGTATCAGTGGTCAATATTAGTTTAAGAGGCTTTTATTACATCTGGTTACTTTATGAGATGGAACTTAACCTGCTGTATATTTACACGTGAATTATGTTATCAGAGATCTCTACTCCCACCTCAAAGTTACTGTTGGGAGGATTTAGGAGCCCTATTAAGTCCTCTGAGCTCCTAGGGGAAATGGTGCCACAGAAACACAAAAGGTTATTTGTACATGCATCACTGAAGTACCCTAGGGACCCATGAAATTGCGTCACGGTTGGTCTTCTATCATGGCGGGCTGACATTAGGAATTGACTGTACTGGATGAATGCAGGCCTCCAGCGCAATTTGCATTAAAAGGGATAAAAAGCTAGGACAAGGAAGATATTCCTGAGTAATGAAGAGCTTTTTGCATGCTCTGCATCACATATCCTGTGAGCAATGAACAGCTTGTATCATTCTCTGAATCACATATCCAAACAACAAGATTCCAATAATTGCTACTTCCTTTTATCTAATGGTCAGATTTAACACTTCAAGTCATGTTTGCTTGTGAATAAGTTCATTGAAAGAAGAGTTCTGAGGGCTTTATGGAGGTCATTGAGAGTGTCAGCTAATCAAATGACCATTTACACCAATATTTCATTGCAGCATATATGTTTTAAAATTCCTTTTAATACATTAGCAATTTATTGGTAGTTGGTTTTGGAACTTTACTTTGGTATGATACCAAAAAATGGGACAGTTTTATTATGAAAACTCTTTTTAAACCAGCTATTGCTAGATTATAGTAATTACAATTAAAATTATTTGTCAGATTGTTGGTAAAAATACACAACACACAAGTCTTAATTCTCCCTCACAGTTCTTGCTTAAGGACTTGATTTACAAAGTTAATATTGTCAAGCCTACTGGGAATTCTCTAAACACACGGGGAAATCTCTTCTCTGTACATGTTTAGCTTCATTACCATTTAGCTAATTATACACAGATAAGGAAAGGAAAAGAGTTTCAAAAAGCTATGAAGTATACCATAGTTTGCTAAAACTGTAGCCAATTGCTGATTATTGGGGCAAGATTATGTCAATTATGCATTATCGGAAATTTACTTTGTTACTTTTAAGATCACAAATCAAACCTGATTTGATCATGAAGCAACTTTGTAGATCATAAAGGATTTATTGGCAATGCTAAGATGGACTTTCATAATTATAGTCCTTTAAAACTTGCAATAGTTTGAAAAAAATTTCTATCCATCACCATCTACACAGATGGTTCCTGTCTCATATAAAACCGCCAAAATATTATCACCTCAGATAACAACAACTTTATTGGAAAGATTCTCCTAATCTGCTCTTATCAAGCAAGGTTTTCCTTCCTTCTGCCTTTGGTCACATGATTAGTTAGGATTGCCTGAACCCCACACCTTGTCTTTTCACCTCCATCGGTTTTGATCTGACCTGACAGAAATGAGAAATTTATCTGCGTAAAACCTTGTCACAGTTCTGGCTTCTGCCTCAACTTTATCCTCATCATCCTCTGCCAAGTTCCCATCCTCCTCTTCATTCTAGAGCTTCTATGGAGGCAGGCTGCTGTCATAAATTGACAAGTAGAGTGTAGAACTGATTTTACTCTGAAATGTGGCTGCGTTGTTTTGTTTTGTTTTGTTTTGTTTTTCTGTACAAACACCCTAACATTAGCATCTATATCCATCTTTGTTTCTTCCATCCTGGTGTAAGTGGAGATGGCTATAGAGGAGGTTTTTCATTGCCATAGTATTTCCCCATGAAATACATGAATCACTTGTCTCACCTTTCCCACTTCCTCCAATCAAACCTGAGAAGTAGAAGTCATCCTACATTAATGACTCTTATTGAAGAAAATTTTATAAACTTGTATCTCTTCTATAAAGGGCCAGAGGAGGAGACATCAATAAACAATGGCAGTAAAAATCAATTTAAAAACTTGGGGGGAGGGTAGAAGAAGGGGAAAAGGAAAAGAAGGAAAATGGATATATCAGGGATATCTTGGGATTTAGAATTGTTCTTAAGGAACATATGTACTAGCACCCCAGGCTGGAAATGTAAAGAAAATATTCTACAAACCAGTGATAAATCTTGCATCAATTATTATAATTCAAATATAATTATAAATTATAGGTTTGATTGTCATAATGCTATTTTTAGGACCGTAGAGCTAAATGGCTTTTGAGCATGAATTCATTTGGCCTCTTTTGATTCTAACACATACTAAATGACTTTGTCTAAAAAAACTTCAATCATTCAGCCATCTGATAAGTATCAAAAGTTTTGCTGTATAATGAGAAGAATAGACAAAGCAGATACAGCCCCTGTCTTTATGGACATTGCAATTTGGAGAAAAAGTAAACCAGAGAAAAGAAGCCTTATTACTAAAACATAATAGCTACAGATTGCATATATTACCATTTTTAATCATCAAACCTATGAAGTACTTCCTATTATACTCCTTTTTTATAGACATGAAAACTTAGGTTTATTATACTATACACTTCACGAATGTGAAAATAAGATTTGTGTCCCAAATCATCAGATTTTAAACCATGTACTCTGCACCAAAAAAACAACAACTCTTTAAGCTTCAGTTTCCTCATCTATAAAATAAGGATGATAATATTAACTACTCCATATGATTATTGTGAAAGGTAAATGAAATAATCCATTAAAATGTTCTCACACAGTGCCTGGCACATTAAAACTCTTTGATCAATGTCATATCCCATAATTGTTATTTTTATTACTAAAATGTAATTAAACGATGTAAGTACAGTCTTACTACAATCAGATCTCTGACTGGGAAAAACACATAAAATTATACAGATAATCCCGGGATTTCCTACCACCTGCACCCAAATCTTTATCTCAGGTTTGGCTTTTGGGAAATCCATACAAAACCACTTCACTTCCTCACTATATGTCCCTTTTCACAGTTTCCTCTTTCACAAAATTGCGATGATAATATGTGTTTTTTCTCTCTCATAGTACACTCAGAATACAATTTAAATAAGGCAGCAACTCTTCCGTTTGGAAACTCCCTCAGGGAATTTCTGTCTGAGCTGTATGTTTGCTATATTACCTTACAGCATCATCTTTTACCTCTGGATTTATACTGAGCTTTAAAGGGGATATTAATATACATTCACTTATTTATATTTATTCATTCATGCATTCAACACGTTTTATAGAGTACTTTTTAAATTACTCACATAACACTGGGATAGATGGTGAAGAGGTCTCAGTCTCAGTTTATAAAGTACTTAGAGTACACTGCTGAGGACTGAGTAGGGACTGGAAAATTATAATGTATAAAAACAGGGTGGAAACAAAGTCTGATTCATTATTTTATAGGACCAAATACAAAAGATTCTTAACCAGATGCAGGAGTTAAAATGACTCCCTTGAAGAGACAATGTCTAGGTTAGAACTTGGAGAAAGAGCTAGACAGACATAGAGAGATATGGAGAAGGAAAAAGCATTCCAAACATTGGGAATAACAGGGGTAAAAACTTGAACACTGAAGCCTCTGAAGAGCATTCAGATAACAAAGTTCAAAATGGTTGAGATGTATAACTGACCTTTGGCAAATTAAATAATTCATGGGCAGGCACTTTGAAAAGTGAAATATAGAGGAGATCCAAGATGATGATGAAGTAAGAAAGCATACTATGCCTGCTTTCTTACATGAACACATTAAAATTACAACTAAATTATAGAACAATCAAACTGGAGAACCATGTGAAGTCTAGAAATTTTATAACTAAGGATGAAAAGAAGAAGCCAAACGGGCTGGCCCAAAAATCTCTGTGTGGCAGTTGAGAACTGAGCTTCCCCCCAGAGGAGCAAGAGATGCTAGCCCCACACCAACATCCCCAGCCCAGAATACTGGCATTGGGAAGAGGAGTCCCCACAACATCTGGCTATGAAAAACAGCAGGGTGGGATGGGAGGCAGTGGTAAACACAGACATCCTCTTAAAAGGCCCATACACAGACTCTCTTACTTGCAGGCACTCATTTTGGGCTCTGGCAAAAAGACAATAACTCAGGGGGTGTCGAAGGCATATGGGGGGAATACTGAGGCGTGTGGCTGTGAAGGCCAGATCTCAATCTGATTGTCTGGTGAGCTCTGTTACTCCACCCTGCTGATTCCCTGAGACCCCGCCAAACCCAACTCTCCCAACATCAGAGGCATTTTCTCCAAGAGCAGCCAACCCCGCCCATATTGCTTTCTTTCTTGAAAAAGTATGGGAGTCCACAGGACCCAGGCAGATGGCAGCTGGCCTCAGTGGGCTCTGAGACTTTTGTTGAGTACTCCAGGCTCAGCACTACCACCAAACCAGAGTCTAAATTAACCTGATGACCACAACTCTTCCACTCTAGTGACTCCCAGAGACCCTGCCTCACTCAACTTGTGCACCACATGATTTATCAGAGGCTGAACCTTTGGGGAGCCAGCAGGTAGCAACAGAACTCAGGGGATTCTAGCATTTTGCAGAACTACCACAGGCCTTGTACTGGTGGCAGCCATCTACAGTTCACACTGTGGCCTCTCCCACATGCCCCCAGAGTTAGCACAGGCAGGGAACACAATGGATGACTCTGTAGCTCCTACCAGGTAGTCTCTGCCCAGTCACAGGCAGTGGGTGACCTGGGCCTGCATTGAAGCATCTCCCAAGAGATTCCAGAAAAACATACTTGGAGGTTGGCTTCAGACCACAGCAGAGCACCATCCAGTTAGCCCCATAAGTGGCACACCCAAAAATCAGTATCAACAGGCACCAGAGACTGCTGGGGCAAATCCCACTCAGTGGGGTAAGCCCCCACACAGCAGCCTGTATGCTGTGGATTTTGCCAAACCCCACAGCCAATCAGCGTGGAGGCCAATTCCACCCACTGACATGCTAACGGCAATCAAGTTTCAACTATAACAGGAAGTTACAGACAACCCATACAAAGGACACACCTGGAGTACCTGGAGCAGGTCCAGGGAGACTGTGCCACTGGGCCCCACAGGGTACCTACTACATAAGGATACCTGGCCAAGACTGGGAACAGAGAAGATCTATCTAATACATTGATGCAAACAGAGAGGCAGCCAAAGTGAGGAAAAAGAAACACATCCCAAATAACAGAATAGGAGAAAATTCCAGAAATAGAACTAAACAAAATGGAGGCAAGCAACCTACCAGAAACAGCGTTCAAAACCAGTGTTATAAGGATGATCAAGGAACTTAGTGAGAACTTCAACAGAGAGACTGCAAGCATAAAAAAGGACATAAAAACCATAAAAAGGAACCAATGAGAAGTGATGAATATAATAACTGAAATGAAGAAAGGACTAGATGAATCACCAACAGTCTAGATGAATCAGAGGATCGAATCAGCAATTTGGAAGAAAAGGCAGCAGAGAACACATACTGGGAACAGCAAAAAGAAAAAAAAAGATATTTTTAAAAAATGAGGATATTTTAAGAGACCTCTGGGACAACATCAAGTGTAACAACATTTGCTTCATAGGGGTATCTGAAGGAGAAGAGAGAAAGCAAGGGATTGAGAATTATTTGAAGAAATAATGACTGAAAACTTTCCTAACATGGTGAAGGAAATACACATACAAGTCCAGAAAATGCAGTGAGTCCAAAACAGGATGAATCCAAATAGGCCTACACCAAGACACATTATAATTAGAATGGCAAAGGTTAAAGACAGAGAGAATCCTAAAAGTAGCAAGAGAAAGGCAACTAGTAACCTATAAAGGAGCTCCCATAAAACCGTCAGCTGATTTCTCAATAGAAACTTTTCAGTATAGAAGGGACTGGCACGAAATATTCAGTGTAATGGAAAGCAAAGACCTACAGCCAAAACTACTCTACCTAGCAAAGCTATCCTTTAGAATCAAAGAACAGATATAATGAGCTTCCCAGACAAGAAAAAGCCAAAAGAGTTCATCACCACCAAACCAGTATTACAAGGAATCTTAGAGGGACTTTTATAAGATGGAAAAAAAAAAGATCAAAATCATAAATAATAAAATGGCAGTAGCTACATATCTATCAACAATTACTTTCAATGTAAATGGATTAAGTGTTCCACTGAAAAGACATAGTGGGGCTGAATGGATAAGAAAACAAAATGCTTACATATGCTGCCTACAAGAGAATCACTTCAGATTGAAAGAAACACAGCGACAGAAATTAAAGAGATGAAAAAAGATATTTCATTAAAACGGAGGGAATAAAGAAAAAATATAAAATGCTGGGGTAGCAATACTTACACCAGACACACTTTAAAACAAAGACTATAACAAGAGACAAAGAAGGACCCAGTAATCCCACTTCTGGGTATTTATCTGAAGAAACCCAAATGCTACTTTAAGGGGAGGTGTGCATCCATTTGTTCCTTGCAGTATTATGTACAATGGCCAAGTAGTGAATGCAGGCTGGGTGTTTGTTGATGGAAGAATAGATAAAGATGGTACATATATATAATGGTACATATATACAATGGAATATTGCTCAGCCACGAAAGGGAATGGGTTCTTGCCATCTGAGGTGGCATGGATGAACCTGAAGGGTATTGTGCTGAATGGAGTGTGTCAGACAGAGAAAGACAGATGCAACGTAATTTCACTTATATGTGGAACTTAAAGAACAAAATAAACAAATAAAAACAGAAACAAACATAGATACAGAGAACATATTGATAGTTGCCAGATGGGAGGGGGTTTGGGGGTTTGGGGGTGAGTAAAAACAGGGAAGCAATTAAATACAAATTGGTTGCCACTAAGTAGATACGGGGATGTGGGATATAGCATAACGAATATAGTCAATAATATTATAATATCTATATATGGTGTCAAATGGGCACTAGGTATGTTGGGGTGATAGATGGAAAGATGGTTGGGGGCAGGGTGAAAAAGGTGAAAGGATTAAGAAGTACAAACTGGTAGTTACAAAATAGTTATGGGGATGTAAAGTAAAGCACAGAGTATATAGTCAATAATATAGTAAAAACTATGTACTCGTATAATGTCAGATGAGTACCAGACTTGTTAGGGGAATAATTTCATAAATTATATAAATGTCTAACCATTATGCTGTACACCTAAAATTAATATAAAATAATATTGAATGTCAACTGTCATTGAAAAATTTGAAAAGGGGGGGAAAGGTGAAGGGGAATAGGATGTCCAAATTTCCAGGTATAAAATAAATAAGTCATAAGGATGTAATGTACAGCATGGGGAATATAGTCAATAATATTGTAATAGCATGGTACAGTCAGATGGTTGCTGGGCTTATGATGGTGATCACTTCTTTAGTTATATAAATGTTGAATCACTATGGGGTACACCTGAACCTAATATAATATTGCATGTTAGTTATATTTTAATAAAATTCTTAAATAAAAGATACAACACTATTTTAATTGCCAAAAGTAAAAGAAAAAATGAAATATGCTATATTAGTGTAATGGATTATTATCTCTAATAAATTATCTCTGGTGGGTAAAAGTGGAAAAAAAACAGGATTAAAACTCTATTTAATTTCAAACAAAATATTTTCCCCCCTAGGCCATAGGCAAAGCATCTACTTAACTTTGCTTTTTATTTCTTCTAAATACTACCATTTATTTTGCAAAGTGATATTTTTGTACCATTCTAGAAATGAAAAGATTGCATATAACTACTTTTCCCCATAGGGATTTTCTGAAATTTAGTTAACATTTGTATTCAGCCCAATTATCTATTAAAATAAATGTTTTGAGAGCTATACACATTTATTCAGGGCAAAGTTGTCATAACTGCATAAGTAACAATCAGAAACTTGTACATGACAAAATATTTCACTATATATGACTTACGCAGAGAGGAGAGTGAGGGAATTGACTATCTCCTGAGAGGAAAGTCAGTATATCAGAGATTTCCAGTCTCACGTTTGGAGAAAGGGCCTACTCAAAATGACATACTGTTGGGGTGGAAACAGTGGAGATTCTGAACACCAGTTTATTAACAGGTGACATGAGTAACCTCTTTGTGGCTTAAAAATATAAGACCTTTCCCTTTGAGACACTAATTCCATTTTTGGGTTAGGATTTCTAATGTAAGATCCAGGGACTTTGGGTTTTAAAAACAAAATATTGGAAATACTGAAAAACATTGACAAACACTGCAACACTTAAAACCCTTCCAAGTATAAAATATATTTGAGTTTTAGCAGCATAATCCCTATGCTTCCAGTTCTTTACTGATCATTTGTGGAAATGAGCCACACTGCAGTTGTGGGAATAGAATTTCTAGATTTAAATGATACTCCCATCCAAAGACTGCAGAATGTAAAAATATTTGATGGTGACATTTGGACTGGACATAAGCACATGTAAATGTGTCTCTTTAGGGTGATGCTCTGTAGCTTTCTGGAAGAAAAATCTTCCATTGGTTACTCTTGCTGAGGCTAAGGGCTTAGGAAAGCACACAACTGTAGACTATATTGTTTCACATCTAATTTAGGCCTCGGTCTTACATTGCGGTTTAGTCATAATGGGCTTAGGTATGTCATTTTCTGAGATGTGTTGAGTTTTACATCCTTTGAAGAAGAATATATTGGTTAAGAAAATGAATACTGCTTAATACATCTTTGAAATGGTAAACTTTGTAACTATGAGGTAAGAATGACTATATTAGAAAGCCAATGATACTCATTTTATGAAATATTTATCAAATATTGTAATTTCTATTACCAAACAAAAAGCAACAAATAATGAAGATATTCTAACAATTAAGAAGACGTGCTTTCACCATTGAATTTAAACCAAGAATGTTAGAATGCTAACACAGTTTGCTGAAGTATAATATGTATAAGGAAGCCAGTGACCATTTATTATATCAATGCATGGGATCATAAAATTGTAGTGGAGTCAGGTATTTAGTATAATATGGCTCAGATAATATGCATGGCCTATTCCATGGTTCCAAGGCTGTAATTCTTTGAATACACAAAGGATAATGTTTATAGCATCACAATCTGCAGAGTCTTTCAGGGTAATTGCCCTACTCCTTAAATGTGTGATTGGAAATGATATACAATTGAATCAAGTAATAGGAACTGAGGTAGATAAACCCCTAGTATGAGGATATATGTTAATCCGACTAGGAGTTGAACTGTGCTTAATGTTTACCATAATGTGGACAGTGCCAGAGGTTTCAAATTCCTCTAGTGTCCTTTTCTGAATTCCTGTTGAGATTGGTCTTCCCTAAGATCTTCTCAGATAAGTCTCTCTCTTGCAGCCCTGTCTACTGCAATCAGCTGCTATTACACTGGAGCCCTATTGGTGTGATGGTAAAATGAGGGGAAGAGGAAGCTTTCTAAAATTTAATAATGAAATTTCAATCTCTTAGTGTTTCTCTGTGCTCTGACATGCTCATGTGTTGTTCCAGTATTCTTTCTTTCTTTGTTTCCCCATGCATCCTTAGGTGAGACAGGAAGGCCAAAGAGGGCTTGCATTGAAGGAGATTCCTTCCTCCAACTGACCTGAGGCCTTAGTAAAGTCTTTTCACCTTGGAAAGTAAGCCCTTTTCATAGAGAAGGTGGCAGCTTTTCACAATAATTACTCTTCCATTCCCCTGCCAGAGCAATACATGAGAGGATCTTTTTCAGATCTTAAATGTGAAAACCTGGGAAGGTTCCCAGAGGCAAAATCCACAAAAGTTGGGGACCCTGCCTAAGACTGAGGCCTCTAGGAGTTTCTCACTCTTATGCTAATCCACACATAATCCTATCAGGTCAGCAAAATTATTATTTGCATATTTCTACCAGTTCACCATGTACAATATCAGCAAATGTGGAATTGGTAAACTCGTCTAAAGTACTATATGCAGAGTTAACCAGCATCCCTACATAGGATGATAACCTTCCTGGTAACTTCTCATCTCATTACAAAGCATTATAAAGCATGGTAATAATTATTTTTTTTCATTTTTAAGTAACCATATTGATAATATACAAAATACTTCTCATTTTAAATTACGTATTGCATTCTATTACTTGTAAATTATGAACTAAATACATTCCATATATTTGTAAATTGAATTCATAAATTTTATTTCATAACCAAAGCAGCTAAATCAATATATTATTTCTTTAACTTCAAATTTTCTCAGTAAATTTTTTGTCAAAACTAATTAGATTATTTTTGTTTTAACCTCATGATATTTCCAGTGGAGAACATTTAGTAAAGTTTATTGTCATCACTATCATTTTATTTTTATTCACTTGTGCTGACAAGAAACAGTTCTTTGCAAGAGTTATTTTAGGTGGTTTCGCATTCTGTGAGGGTCAGGTTCATTAAAGATAAGTGATATGATATGCAAATCCACATAATCTGGAACACACTGCAATAAACTACACGTGAATGAAAAACGCCGTTGTTACTGTGCGGCACTCCAGGCTTTCCACAGGGTATGAGGTGGCTTTTCTGTGAAAATGACTATCTCTCACACAGACTGAAAAGGCTTGTTGTTTTCAGGTATAAACAAATTGCCAAAATAATTGTTTATATTCTTTCTTACACCAAATATTCACTTGCACACCTCAACAATGTTTTATAACCCAACTTTGGACACTATACCCCTCAGGGGAATTTCAAATTGTCCCACTTACCAGATATTCTCCAACAAGATCAATTTCTGTCCTGCTCCTTATTCCTCATTCGGGTTGATGCTACAGAAAGAAAAAAAGAAAAAAAAAATCAAGACACAGAAGAAGAAACAAAGAAAAGTCCATTTTCAGTTTGCATTGCATATCATCTTTTATAAATGATTTTATATTCAAAATTTTCTCCAAAGAAATTTTCTTTTAGTTTTTAAATTTTTGGAGTGGCTTGTTTAAACAGCTGTCAAATATAGTTCACATACCATTAAATTATTCTATGTGATGTCTACAATTCAGTGGCTTTTAGTATATTCACAGAATTGTTTCCATCACCACCATGTAGGTTAAAACATTTTCATTACCTTCCCCAAAATACTCTATAGACAGTAGTCTTTCTATCTGTCTACCTCCCAACCTTTGGCCTTGGCTACCACTAATCTCTTACTGTCTCTACAGATTTGCCTATTCTGGACATTTCATATAAATAGTCATACACTAGGTGTTTTTTGTAACTGTTATCTTTCACTTAACATACTGTTTTCGAGGTTTATCTATTCCATAGAAGGTGTCAATACTCCATTTCTTTTTATTGCCGAATAATATTCCATTGCATGAATAGACTATATTTTGGACATTCATTCATCAGTTGGTGGTCATTTGGATTGTTTCCACTTTTCGTCTGTTATGAATAATGCTACTATGCACATGCTACTATGAACATTTGTGTACAAATACTTATGTAGACATGTTTTATTTCTATCAAGTATTTACTTAGGAATGGGTCATAGTAACTATATTTATCAGCCTGAAGAACTACTATTCTGTTTTCTAAGCCACCGTGCCATATTCACACACAAACACACACACACAAACACACGCACACACACACCACATAGTATAGTTCCAATTTTTCAAAATCCTCATCAATGTTTATTATTTTCTGTCTCTTTTATTATAGCCATAGTAGTGTGCGTGAAACGAGATCTCATTGTAGGTTTGATTTACATTTTACTAATGGCTAATTATTTTGAGCATCTTTTCATGGCTTATTTGATATTTGTATATCTTGTTTGAATAAATACCTGTTCATATCTTCAATGAGCTATTTATCTTATTTATTTATTTATCTATTTACCTATCTATCTATCTATCTATCTATCTATCTATCTATCTATCTATCTATCTATCTATCTATCTATCTATTTATTTATTTTAATTGGGGAATAGTGTGCTTCTCCAGGGCCCATGAGCTCCAAGTCATTGTCCTTCAGTTTAGTTGTGAGGGGTGCAGCTCAGCTCTAAATCCAGTCGCTGTTTTCAACCTTACTTGCAGGGGACACAACCCACCATCCCATGTGGGAATTGAACCAGCAACCTTGTTTTTACAAGCTTGTGCTCTAACCAACTGATCCATCCGGCTGTCCTATCTTTTTATTTTTGAATTACAAGTGTTTGTTTTATATTCTGAATAAAATCCTCACGTGCTTTATAAATATTTCCTCCTTTCTGTGGGTTTTCTTTTGAAATGTACAGCACCAAGATTGAAATGAAAGCACAAAGATTTCATTTTGATGAAATCCAATTTATTAGTTTTTTAAAAATGTTGTCACTTGTGCTTTTAGTGTCATGTCTAAAAAAACATTGAATAACACATTGTCATAATAATTGGTTCTGTTTTGTTTTAAGAGTATTACAGTTATAGCTCTTATATTTACCTCTATGACCCATTTGCAGTTATTTTGGTATGATCAAATGCATTCTTTTGTGTATAGATTTCTAGTTGCACCTGCAACTTTTGTCGAATAAAAACCTATTTCTTGCCCCATTAAATTATGTTGACATT